>NC_092768.1:52815192-52825192 GCF_047496795.1 Chiloscyllium punctatum | reverse complement strand
GTGTGTGTGAGAGAGAGCAGTGTGTGTGCAAGAGAGGGCAGTGTGTGTGAGAGAGAGAGATCATTGTGTGTATGTGAGAGAGAGAGAGAGAGATCAGTGTGTGTATGTGAGAGAGAGGGCAGTGTGTGTGTATGTGAGAGAGAGAGAGGGCAGTGTGTGTGTGTGAGAGAGAGAGAGGGCAGTGTGTGTGTGTGAGAGTGGGAGAGAGGGCTGTGTGTGTGTATGAGAGAGAGAGAGGGCAGTGTGTGTGTGTGTGAGAGAGAGAGAGAGACACAGCAGTGTGTGTTTGTGTAAGAGAGTGAGTGAGTGAGAGGGTAATGTGTGTACGTCTGTGTGGGAGAGAGAGCGGCAGCAGTGTGTGTGTGTGAGAGAGAGAGAAAGAGGGCAGTGTGTGCATGTGAGAGAGAAGGGAGTGTGTGTGCATGTGAGAGAGAGAGAGCGAAGTGTATGTGTGTGAGAGAGAGAGAGGGCAGTGTGTGTATGTGAGAGAGAGGGCAGTGTGTGTGTGAAAGAGAGAGAGAGGGCAGTGTGTGTGTGTGAGAGAGGGCAGTTTGTGTGTGTGAGAGAGGGCAGTGTGTGTGTGAGAGAGAGGGGGCAGTGTGTGTGTGTGTGTGTGTGAGTGAGAGAGAGAGAGAGAGAGAGAGGGGGCTGTGTGTGTGAGAGAGAGAGCTGTGTGTGTGAGAGGGAGAGAGAGGGCTGTGTGTGTGTGAGAGAGAGAGAGAGAGGGCAGAGTGTGTGTGTGAGAGAGAGAGAGAGATCAGTGTGTGTATGTGAGACAGAGAGGGCAGTGTGTGTGTGTGTGTGTGAGAGAGAGAGAGAGAGAGACAGCAGTTTGTATGTGTAAGAGAGAGAGTGAGTGAGTGAGCGGGCAAAGCGTGTGTGTGGTATGTGTGAGGGAGAGAGAGTGGGAGAGGGTAATGTGTGTGCGTCTGTGTGGGTGAGAGAGAGAGGCATTGTGTTTGTGTGTGAGAGAGAGAGTGAGAGAGAGGGCAGAGTGTGTGTGGGAGTGAGAGAGTAGAGTGTGTGTGCAAGTGAGAGGGCGGTGTGTGTGAGATAGAGAGACTGAAAGAGAGGGCAATGTGTGTGTGTGTGAGAGAGAGAGAGAGAAAGAAGTGTGTGTGTGTGTGTGAGAGAGAGAGTGCTGTGTGTGTGTGTGTCTGCGAGAGAGAGAGAGAGAAAGAAGTGTGTGTGTGTGTGAGAGAAAGAGCAGTGTGTGTGTGTGTGTGTGAGAGAGACAGAGAAAGCAGTGTGTGTGTGTGTGTGTGAGACAGAGAGAGAGGGCTGTGTGTGTCTGTAAGAGAGAGCAGTGTGTGTGCAAGAGAGGGCAGTGTGTGTGTGAGAGAAAGAGAGGGCAGAGTGTGTGTGTGAGAGAGAGAGGGCAATGTGTGTGTGAGAGAGAGAGAAGGCAATGTGTGTGTGTGAGAGAGAGATCATTGTGTGTATGTGAGAGAGAGAGAGAGATCAGTGTGTATGTGTGAGAGAGAGAGGGCAGTGTGTGTGTGTGAGAGAGAGAGAAGGCAATGTGTGTGTGTGAGAGAGAGGGCAGTGTGTGTGTGAAAGAGAGAGAGAGGGCAGTGTGTGTGTGTGTGTGTGTGTGTGTGAGAGAGAGAGAGAGGGCAGTGTGTGTGTGTGAGAGAGGGCAGTTTGTGTGTGTGTGAGAGAGAGGGGGCAGTGTGTGTGTGTGTGTGTGTGTGTGTGTGTGTGTGTGTGTGTGTGAGTGAGAGAGAGAGAGAGGGGGCTGTGTGTGTGAGAGAGAGAGCTGTGTGTGTGAGAGGGAGAAAGAGGGCTGTGTGTGTGTGTGAGAGAGAGAGAGAGGGCAGAGTGTGTGTGTGAGAGAGAGAGAGAGATCAGTGTGTGTATGTGAGACAGAGAGGGCAGTGTGTGTGTGTGTGTGTGTGTGTGTGAGAGAGAGAGAGAGAGAGACAGCAGTTTGTGTGTGTAAGAGAGAGAGTGAGTGAGTGAGCGGGCAAAGCGTGTGTGTGGTATGTGTGAGGGACAGAGAGTGGGAGAGGGTAATGTGTGTGCGTCTGTGTGGGAGAGAGAGAGAGGCAGTGTGTTTGTGTGTGAGAGAGAGGGCAGAGTGTGTGTGGGAGTGAGAGAGTAGAGTGTGTGTGCGAGTGAGAGGGCGGTGTGTGTTTGAGAGAGAGTAGTGTGTGTGAGAGAGAGAGGACTGTGTGTGTGAAAGAGAGAGAGACCAGTGTGTGTGTGAGAGAGGGCTGTGTCTGTGTGAGAGAGAGAGAGTGAGGGCAGTGTGTGTGTGTGTGAGAGAGAGAGAGAGAGAGAGGGCTGTGTGTGTGTGTGTGAGAGAGAGCAGTGTGTGTGCAAGAGAGGGCAGTGTGTGTGTGTGAGAGAGAGAGAGGGCAGAGTGTGTGTGTGAGAGAGAGAGAGAGAGAGAGAGAGGACTGTGTGTGTGTGTGTGAGAGAGAGAGAGAGAGAGGGCTGTGTGTGTGTATGAGAGAGAGAGGGCAGTGTGTGTGAGAGAGAGGGAGAGAGAGCAGTGTGTATGTATGAGAGAGAGAGGGCTGTGTGTGTGTGTGTGTGTGAGAGAGAGAGAGAGAGAGAGACACAGCAGTGTGTGTTTGTGTAAGAGAGTGAGTGAGTGAGTGAGAGGCAATGTGTGTGCGTCTGTGTGGGAGAGAGAGAGAGGCAGCAGTGTGTGTGTGTGTGAGAGAGAGAGAGAGGGCAGTGTGTGCGTGTGTGAGAGAGAGGGCAATGTGTGTGTGTGTGAGACAGAGAGGGCAGTGTGTGTGTGTGTGTGTGTGTGTGAGAGAGAGAGAGAGAGACAGCAGTTTGTGTGTGTAAGAGAGAGAGTGAGTGAGTGAGAGGGCAAAGCGTGTGTGTGGTATGTGTGAGGGAGAGAGAGTGGGAGAGGGTAATGTGTGTGCGTCTGTGTGGGAGAGAGAGAGAGGCAGTGTGTTTGTGTGTGAGAGAGAGAGTGAGAGAGAGGGCAGAGTGTGTGTGGGAGTGAGAGAGTAGAGTGTGTGTGCGAGTGAGAGGGCGGTGTGTGTGAGATAGAGAGACTGAGAGAGAGGGCAATGTGTGTGTGTGAGAGAGAGAGGGCTGTGTGTGTGTGTGAGAGAGAGAGGGCTGTGTGTGTGTGTGTCCGCGAGAGAGAGAGAGAAAGAAGTGTGTGTATGTGTGAGACAGAGCAGTGTGTGTGTGAGATAGAGAGACAGAGAAAGCAGTGTGTGTGTGTGTGTGTGTGTGTGTGTGAGACAGAGAGAGAGGGCTGTGTGTGTGTGTGAGAGAGAGCAGTGTGTGTGCAAGAGAGGGCAGTGTGTGTGAGAGAGAGAGATCATTGTGTGTATGTGAGAGAGAGAGATAGAGATCATTGTGTGTATATGTGAGAGAGAGAGAGGGCAGTGTGTGTGTGTGTGTGAGAGAGAGGGCAATGTGTGTGTGTGTGTGTGAGAGAGAGAGGGCTGTGTGTGTGTGTGTGAGAGAGAGAGAGAGGGAAGTGTGTGTGTGTGAGAGAGGGAGAGAGGGCTGTGTGTGTGTATGAGAGAGAGAGGGCAGTGTGTGTGTATGAGAGAGAGAGGGCAGTGTGTGTGAGAGAGAGTGAGAGAGGGCAGTGTGTGTGTGTGTGTGTGAGAGAGAGAGAGAGACACAGCAGTGTGTGTTTGTGTAAGAGAGTGAGTGAGTGAGAGTGTGTGTACGTCTGTGTGGGAGAGAGAGCGGCAGCAGTGTGTGTGTGTGTGTGTGTGTGAGAGAGAGAGAGGGCAGTGTGTGCATGTGAGAGAGAGGGAAGTGTGTGTGTGTGAGAGAGAGGGCAGTGTGTGTGTGAAAGAGAGAGAGAGGGCAGTGTGTGTGTGTGTGTGAGAGAGAGAGAGAGAGAGAGGGCAGTGTGTGTGTGTGAGAGAGGGCAGTGTGTGTGTGAGAGAGAGGGGGCAGTGTGTGTGTGTGTGTGTGTGTGAGTGAGAGAGAGAGAGAGAGAGAAAGAGAGGGGGCTGTGTATGTGAGAGAGAGAGCTGTGTGTGTGAGAGGGAGAGAGAGGGCTGTGTGTGTGTGTGAGAGAGAGAGAGAGGGCAGAGTGTGTGTGTGTGAGAGAGAGAGAGATCAGTGTGTGTATGTGAGACAGAGAGGGCAGTGTGTGTGTGTGTGTGAGAGAGAGAGAGAGAGAGAGACAGCAGTTTGTGTGTGTAAGAGAGAGAGTGAGTGAGTGAGCGGGCAAAGCGTATGTGTGGTATGTGTGAGGGACAGAGAGTGGGAGAGGGTAATGTGTGTGCGTCTGTGTGGGTGAGAGAGAGAGGCAGTGTGTTTGTGTGTGAGAGAGAGAGTGAGAGAGAGGGCAGAGTGTGTGTGCGAGTGAGAGAGTAGAGTGTGTGTGCGAGTGAGAGGGCGGTGTGTGTGAGATAGAGAGACTGAGAGAGAGGGCAATGTGTGTGTGTGTGAGGGAGAGAGAGAGAGAGAGAGACAGAGGGCTGTGTGTGTGTGAGAGAGAGAGAGGGCTGTGTGTGTGTGTGTCTGCGAGAGAGAGAGAGAAAGAAGTGTGTGTGTGTGAAGGAGAGCATTGTGTGTGTGTGTGTGTGTGTGTGTGAGAGAGAGAGAGAGAAAGCAGTGTGTGTGTGTGTGAGACAGAGAGAGGGCTGTGTGTGTGTGTGAGAGAGAGAGAGCAGTGTGTGTGCAAGAGAGGGCAGTGTGTGTGTGAGAGAGAAAGAGAGGGCAGAGTGTGTGTGTGTGTGAGAGAGAGAGGGCAATGTGTGTGTGTGTGAGAGAGAGAGAGAGATCATTGTGTGTATGTGTGAGAGAGAGAGAGATCAGTGTGTGTATGTGAGAGAGAGAGGGCAGTGTGTGTGTGTGTGTGTGAGAGAGAGAGAGAGGGCAGTGCGTGTGAGAGAGAGAGGGGGCAGTGTGTGTGTGAGAGAGGAGGCAGTGTATGTGTGTGAGAGAGAAAGGGCAATGTGTGTGTGTGTGTGAGAGAGAGAGAGGGCAGTGTGTGTGTGTGTGTGTGTGTGTGTGTGTGTGAGAGAGAGAGAGAGGGCAGTGTGTGTGTATGAGAGGGAGAGAGGGCTGTGTGTGTGTATGAGAGAGAGAGGGCAGTGTGTGTGAGAGAGAGTGAGAGAGGGCAGTGTGTGTGTGTGTGTGTGAGAGAGAGAGAGAGAGACACAGCAGTGTGTGTTTGTGTAAGAGAGTGAGTGAGTGAGAGGGTAATGTGTGTGCGTCTGTGTGGGAGAGAGAGAGAGGCAACAGTGTGTGTGTGTGTGTGTGTGTGTGTGAGAGAGAGAGAAAGAGGGCAGTGTGTGCGTGTGAGAGAGAGGGCAGTGTGTGTGTGTCTGTGAGAGAGAGGGAAGTGTGTGTGTGAGAGAGAGGGCAGTGTGTGTGTGAGAGAGAGAGAGGGCAGTGTGTGTGTGTGTGTGAGAGAGAGGGCAGTGTGTGTGTGTGTGTGAGTGAGAGGGCAGTGTGTGTGTGTGTGAGAGAGAGGGCAGTGTGTGTGTGAGAGAGAGAGGGCAGTGTGTGTGTGTGTGTGAGAGAGAGGGCAGTGTGTGTGAGAGAGAGAGGGAAAGCAGTGTGTGTGAGAGAGAGGGAGAGAGAGCAGTGTGTGTGTGTGAGAGAGAGAGGGCTGTGTGTGTGTATGTGTGTGTGTGAGAGAGAGAGAGAGAGAGAGAGAGAGGGCAGTGTGTGTTTGTGTAAGAGAGTGAGTGAGAGAGAGGGCAATGTGTGTGCGTCTGTGTGGGAGAGAGAGAGGCACCAGTGTGTGTGTGTGTGTGTGTGTGAGAGAGAGAGAGAGAGAGGGCAGTGTGTGCATGTGTGAGAGAGAGGGCAGTGTGTGTGTGTGTGTGTGAGAGAGAGGGCAGCGTGTGTGTGAGAGAGAGAGAGAGGGGGCAGTGTGTGTGTATGAGAAACGGAGGGCAGTGTGTGTGAGAGAGAGGGAGAGAGAGCAGTGTGTGTGTGCGAGAGAGAGAGGGCTGTGTGTGTGTGTGTGTGTGTGTGTGAGAGAGAGAGAGACCCAGCAGTGTGTGTTTGTGTAAGAGAGTGAGTGAGTGAGTGAGAGGGTAATGTGTGTGCGTCTGTGTGGGAGAGAGAGAGGCAGCAGTGTGTGTGTGTGTGTGAGAGAGAGAGAGGGCAGTGTGTGCTTGTGAGAGAGAAGGCAGTGTGTGTGTGCGTGTGAGAGAGAGGGAAGTGTGTGTGTGTGAGAGAGAGAGAGAGGGCAGTGTGTGTGTGAGAGAGAGGGGGCAGTGTGTGTGTGTGTGTGTGTGTGAGAGAGAGAGAGAGAGAGAGAGAGAGGGCAGTGTGTGTTTGTGTAAGAGAGTGAGTGAGTGAGAGGGCAATGTGTGTGCGTCTGTGTGGGAGAGAGAGAGGCACCAGTGTGTGTGTGTGTGTGTGTGTGAGAGAGAGAGAGAGAGAGGGCAGTGTGTGCATGTGTGAGAGAGAGGGCAGTGTGTGTGTGTGTGTGTGAGAGAGAGGGCAGCGTGTGTGTGAGAGAGAGAGAGAGGGGGCAGTGTGTGTGTATGAGAAACGGAGGGCAGTGTGTGTGAGAGAGAGGGAGAGAGAGCAGTGTGTGTGTGCGAGAGAGAGAGGGCTGTGTGTGTGTGTGTGTGTGTGTGTGAGAGAGAGAGAGACCCAGCAGTGTGTGTTTGTGTAAGAGAGTGAGTGAGTGAGTGAGAGGGTAATGTGTGTGCGTCTGTGTGGGAGAGAGAGAGGCAGCTGTGTGTGTGTGAGAGAGAGAGAGGGCAGTGTGTGCTTGTGAGAGAGAAGGCAGTGTGTGTGTGCGTGTGAGAGAGAGGGAAGTGTGTGTGTGTGAGAGAGAGAGAGAGGGCAGTGTGTGTGTGAGAGAGAGGGGGCAGTGTGTGTGTGTGTGTGTGTGTGTGTGTGAGAGAGAGAGAGGGCTGTGTGTGTGAGAGAGAGAGCTGTGTGTGTGAGAGGGAGAGAGAGGGCTGTCTGTGTGTGAGAGTGAAAAGGCAGTGTGTGTGTGTGAGAGAGAGCGAGAGAGAGGGCAGAGTGTGTGTGTGAGAGTGAAAAGGCAGTGTGTGTGGGAGAGAGAGAGTGAGTGCAGGGCAGTGTGTGTATGTGAGAGAGAGAGAGGGCTGTGTGTGTGTGTGTGTGAGAGAGAGAGAGAGGGCAGTGTGTGTGAAAGAGAGAGAGGGCAGTGTGTGTGAGAGAGAGAGAGAGGGGGCAGTGTGTGTGTGAGAGAGGAGGCAGTGTGTGTGTGTGTGAGAGAGAGAGGGCAATGTGCGTGTATGTGAGAGAGAGACAGAGGGCAGTGTGTGTGTGTGTGTGTGTGTGTGTGTGTGAGAGAGAGAGAGAGAGAGGGCAGTGTGTGTGTGTGAGAGAGAGAGGGCAGTGTGTGTGAGAGAGAGGGAGAGAGAGCAGTGTGTGTGTGTGAGAGAGAGAGAGAGATCAGTGTGTGTATGTGAGAGAGAGGGCAGTGTGTGTGTCTGTGAGAGAGAGAGAGAGAGACAGCAGTTTGTGTGTGTAAGAGAGAGAGTGAGTGAGTGAGAGGGCAAAGCGTGTGTGTGGTATGTGTGAGGGAGAGAGAGTGGGAGAGGGTAATGTGTGTGCGTCTGTGTGGGAGAGAGAGAGAGGCAGTGTGTTTGTGTGTGAGAGAGAGGGCAGAGTGTGTGCGCGTGAGTGAGAGGGCTGTGTGTGTGAGATAGAGAGACTGAGAGAGAGGGCAATGTGTGTGTGTGTGTGAGAGAGAGGGCTGTGTGTGTGTGAGGGAGTGAGAGAGAGAGAGGGCTGTGTGTGTGTGTGTCTGCGAGAGAGTGAGAGAAAGAAGTGTGTGTATGTGTGAGACAGAGCAGTGTGTGTGTGTGTGAGAGAGAGAGACAGAGAAAGCAATGTGTGTGTGTGTGTGAGAGAGACAGAGAGAGAGGGCTGTGTGGGGTGGGTGAGAGAGAGAGCAGTGTGTGTGCAAGAGAGGGCAGTGTGTGTGAGAGAGAAAGAGAGGGCAGAGTGTGTGTGTGAGAGAGAGAGGGCAATGTGTGTGAGAGAGAGGGCAGCGTGTGTGTGTGTGAGAGAGAGAGATCATTGTGTGTATGTGCGAGAGAGAGAGAGTGCGAGAGAGAGAGAGATCAGTGTGTGTATGTGAGAGAGAGAGAGAGGGCAGTGTGTGTGTGGGAGAGAGAGAGGGCAATGTGTGTGTGTGTGAGAGAGAGAAGGCTGTGTGTGTGTGAGAGAGAGAGAGGGCAGTGTGTGTGTGTGTGAGTGAGAGGGAGAGAGGGCTGTGTGTGTGTATGAGAGAGAGAGGGCAGTGTTGGTGAGAGAGAGGGAGAGAGAGCAGTGTGTGTGTGAGAGAGAGAGAGGGCTGTGTGTGTGTGTGTCTGCGAGAGAGAGAGAGAAAGAAGTGTGTGTGTGTGTGAGAGAGAGCAGTGTGTGTGTGTGTGAGAGAGAGAAAGCAGTCTGTGTGTGTGTGAGACAGAGAGAGAGAGAGAGGGCTGTGTGTGTGTGTGAGAGAGAGAGCAGTGTATGTGCAAGAGAGGGCAGAGTGTGTGTGTGAGAGAAGAGAGAGCCGAGTGTGTGTGTGAGAGAGAGAGGGCAATGTGTGTGTGTGAGAGACAGGGCTGTGTGGGAGTGTGTGTGAGGGAGAGTGAGGGAGAGAGAGAGAGGGCTGTGTGTGTGTGAGAGAGAGAGTGAGGGCAGTGTGTGTGTGAGAGAGAGAGAGGGATGTGTGTGTGTGTGTGTCTGCGAGAGAGAGAGAGAAAGAAGTGTGCGTGTGTGAGAGAGAGCAGTGTGTGTGTGTGAGAGAGAGCAGTGTGTGTGTGAGAGAGTGAAAAGGCAGTGTGTGTGTGAGAGACAGAGAGTGAATGCAGGGCAGTGTGTGTATGTGAGAGAGAAAGGGCAGTGTGTGAGATAGAGGAGGCAGTGTGTGTGTGAGAGAGAGAGAGGGCAGTGTGTGTGAGAGAGAGAGGGGGCAGTGTGTGAGAGAGAGGAGGCAGTGTGTGTGTGAGAGAGAGAGAGAGGGCAATGTGTGTGTGTGTGAGAGGGAGAGAGGGCTGTGTGTGTGTCTGAGAGAGAGAGAGGGCAGTGTGTGTGAGAGAGAGTGAGAGAGAGCAGTGTGTGTGTGAGAGAGAGAGAGAGGACTGTGTGTGTGTGTGTGAGAGAGAGAGAGAGAGAGAGAGACAGCTGTGTGTGTTTGTGTAAGAGAGTGAGTGAGTGAGTGAGAGGGTAATGTGTGTGCGTCTGTGTGGGAGAGAGAGAGAGGCAGCAGTGTGTATGTGTGTGTGAGAGAGAGAAAGAGGGCAGTGTGTGCGTGTGAGAGAGAGGGCAGTGTGTGTGTGTCTGTGAGAGAGAGGGAAGTGTGTGTGTGTGAGAGAGAGGGCAGTGTGTGTGAGAGAGAGAGGGCAGTGTGTGTGTGTGTGTGAGAGAGAGAGAGAGAGGGCAGTGTGTGTGTGTGTGTGTGAGAGGGAGACAGGGCTGTGTGTGTGTGTGTGTGAGAGGGAGACAGGGCTGTGTGTGTGTATGAGAGAGAGAGGGCAGTGTGTGTGAGAGGGCAGAGTGTGTGTGCGAGTGAGAGAGTAGAGTGTGTGTGCGAGTGAGAGGGCTGTGTGTGTGAGAGGTGGAGAGACTGAGAGAGAGGGCAATGTGTGTGTGTGAGAGACAGGACTGTGTGTGTGTGTGAGGGAGAGAGAGAGAGAGAGGGCTGTGTGTGTGTGAGAGAGAGAGTGAGGGCAGTGTGGGTGAGAGAGAGAGAGAGAGAGGGCTGTGTGTGTGTGTGTCTGCGAGAGAGAGAGAGAGAAAGAAGTGTGTGTGTGAGAGAGAAAGCAGTGTGTGTGTGTGTGTGAGAGAGAGAGAGAAAACAGTGTGTGTGTGTGTGAGACAGAGAGAGAGAGAGGGCTGTGTGTGTGTTTGTGTGTGAGAGAGAGGGCAGAGTGTGTGTGCGAGTGAGAGAGTAGAGTGTGTGTGCGAGTGAGAGGGCTGTGTGTGTGAGATAGAGAGACTGAGAGAGAGGGCAATGTGTGTGTGTGTGTGAGAGAGAGGGCTGTGTGTGTGTGAGGAAGTGAGAGAGAGAGAGGGCTGTGTGTGTGTGTGTCTGCGAGAGAGTGAGAGAAAGAAGTGTGTG
>NC_092768.1:52592692-52810192 GCF_047496795.1 Chiloscyllium punctatum | reverse complement strand
AGGGCTGTGTATGTGTGTGAGAGAAAGAGAGGGCAGAGTGTGTGTGTGTGAGTGAGAGAGAGTGAGTGACAGGGCAGTGTGTGTGTGAGAGAGAGAGAGGGCAGTGTGTGTGTGTGAGAGAGAGAGAGAGAGGGCTGTGTGTGTGTGTGAGAGAGGAGGCAGTGTGTGTGTGAGAGAGAGGGGGCAGTGTGTGTGTGTGTGAGAAAGAGAGAGGGCAGTGTGTGTGTGTGTGTGTGTGTGTGTGTGAGAGAGAGAGAGCAGTGTGTGTGAGTGAGAGAGAGAGAGGGCTGTGTGTGCGTGTGTGAGAGAGAGAGGGCAGTGTGTGTGAGAGAGAGAGAGCAGTATGTGTGTATGTGTGTGAGAGAGAGAGAGAGAAAGCAATGTGTGCGTGTGTGAGAGAGAGAGAGGGCTGTATGTGTGTGTGAGAGAGAGCAGTGTGTGTGTGAGAGAGGGCAGTGTGTGTGTGAGAGAAAGAGAGGGCAGAGTGTATGTGTGATTGAGAGAGAGTGAGTGACAGGGCAGTGTGTGTTTGTGAGAGAGAGAGAGAGGGCTGTGTGTGTGTGTGTGTGAGAGAGAGAGAGAGAGGGCTGTGTGTGTGTGAGAGACAGAGAGAGAGCAGTGTGTGTGAGAGAGAGGGCTGTGTATGTGTGTGTGAGAGAGGGGGCTGTGTGTGTGTGATGTGTGTGTAAGAGAGAGAGGGCTGTGTGTGTGAGAGAGGGCTGTGTATGTGTGTGAGAGAAAGAGAGGGCAGAGTGTGTGTGTGAGTGAGAGAGAGTGACAGGGCAGTGTGTGTGTGTGAGAGAGAGAGGGCAGTGTGTGTGTGTGTGTATGTAAGAGAGAGAGAGGGCAGTGTGTGTGTGTGTATGTGAGAGAGAGAGTGGTCTGTGTGTGTGTCTGTGTGAGAGAGAGAGGGCTGTGTGCGTGAGTGTGTGAGAGAGAGAGAGAGCAGTGTGTGTATGTGAGAGAGTGAGAGAGGGCAGTGTGTGTATGTATGAGAGATAGAGAGGGCAGTGTGTGTGTGTGAGAGAGAGGGCAGTGTGTGTGAGAGAGAGAGTGAGTGAGTGAGTGAGAGGGCAATGCGTGTGTGTGGTGAGTGTGAGGGAGAGAGAGTGGGAGAGGGTAATATGTGTGTGTGTGTGGGATATAGAGAGGCAGCAGTGTGTGTGTCTGTGTGTGTGCGAGTTAGAGGGCAGAGTGTGTGTGTGAGAGAGAGAGAGTGAGAGAGAGGGCAGAGTGTGTGCGAGTGAGAGAGTAGAGTGTGTGTGCGAGTGAGAGGGCGGTGTGTGTGTGCACGCGCGAGAGAGAGAGAGAGGGCTGTGTGTGTGAGAGAGAGGGAGAGAGCAGTGTGTGTGTGAGAGAGAGAGAGAGGGCAGTGTGTGTGAGAGAGAGAGCTGTGTGTGTGGGAGAGAGGGAGAGAGCAGTGTGTGTGAGAGAGAGAGGGCAGTGTGTGTATGTGAGAGAGTGAGAGAGGGCAGTGTGTGTATGTATGAGAGATAGAGAGGGCAATGTGTGTGTGAGAGAGAGAGAGGGCAATGTGTGTGTGTGAGAGAGAGGGCAGTGTGTGTGTGTAAGTGTGAGATATATATAGAGAGGGCAGCATATGTGTGAGAGAGAGGGCAATATGTGTTTGTGTGAGAGAATTAGAGAGGGCAGTGTTTGTGTGTATGTGTGAGAGAGAGGGCAGTGTGTGTGTGTGTGTGTGTGAGAGAGAGAGAGAGGGCTGTGTGTGTGTGTGTGTGAGAGAGAGAGAGAGAGAGGGCAGTGTGTGTGAGAGAGAGAGGGAGGGGGCAATGTGTGTGTGTGTGTGTGTGTGTGTGTGTGTGTGTGAGAGAGAGAGAGAGAGAAAGAGAGGGCAGTGTGTGTGTGTGTGTGTGAGAGAGAGAGGGCAGTGTGTTTGTGTGTGAGAGAGTGTGGCAGACGGGACAGTGCATGTGTGTGCGCGTGAGCACGCAAGAGAGGGAAAAGACAGACCAACCCACCGATAACTTCACAATACTGCACCTCTCTAGCTTCCACCCTGACCTTTTTACAGTGGTTATCCCATACACACAGGCCGTGTGTATACACAAAATGTGCTTGGACAAGGAGCAGCACGATGGACACGTAAAGATGCTGAGGGATGCCCTCATAAGAATGGGTACGATATTCAACTCCTCAATCTCCAGGGCCACAGTGAAAAACCGTAACAATCTCCTCAGAAGACAGACACAAGATACAACTAATGTTCACAGTAAACTGCCCAGTTTTCAGGACAGTATCGTAAAACGCATAGCTGCAGAGACAGAACATAGAACACAGTACAGGCCCTTCAGCCCTCGATGTTGTGCCAGCCTTTTTTCCTCCTCTAAGATCAAACTAACCTACATACCCTTCATTTTACTCCCATCCATGTCCCTATTCAAGAGTCACTTAAATGTCCCTAATGCATCTGTATCTACTCCCACCACTGGCAGTGCATTCCACGCATCCATCACTCTCTGTATAAAGAACCTACCTCTGACATCTCCCCTAAACCTTCCTCCAATCACCTTCAAATTATGTCCCCTCATGATAGCCATTGCCACCTTGGGAGAAAGCTAGTGGATGCATTGGTTGGAATTTTCCAAAAATCCTTGGATTCTGGAGTAATACAAGCGGATTGGAAAGCTATTAATATAAGATTCCTATTCAGGAAGGGAGGGAGGCCAAAAGCAGGAAACTAAAGGCCAATTAGCAATTGATGGAAAAGTATTCGAATCAATTACAAAGTAAGTAACAGCAGCATATTTGGAAAAACCAGATTAGATTAGATTCCTACAGTGTGGAAGCAGGCCCTACAGCCCAAACTGACTCTCCGAAGAGTAACCCACCCAGATCGAACTCCCTCTGACTAATGCACCGAGCACGCTGGGCAATTTAGCATGGGCCAATTCACCTAACCTGCACATCTTTGGATTATGGGAGGAAACCAGAGCACCCGGAGGAAAGCCACACAGGCACAGGGAGAATGTGCAAACTCCACTCAGAGGTTGGAATTGAACCTGGGTCCCTGGCACTGTGAGGTAGCAGTGCTAACCACTGAGCCACGTGCCACCACATTGTAAATCACTGAGACCCCAGCACTGATCCCTCTCTCACTCCATTGTAACTCACTGAGACCCCAGCACTGATCCCTGTCTCACTCCATCAGTTACATTGTAAATCACTGAGACCCCAGCACTGATCCCTGTCTCACTCCATCAGTTACATTGTAAATCACTGAGACCCCAGCACTGATCCCTGTCTCACTCCATTGTAACTCACTGAGACCCCAGCACTGATCCCTCTCTCACTCCATTGTAAATCACTGAGACCCCAGCACTGATCCCTGTCTCACTCCATTAGTTACATTGTAAATCACTGAGACCCCAGCACTGATCCCTGTCTCACTCCATCAGTTACATTGTAAATCACTGAGACCCCAGCACTGATCCCTGTCTCACTCCATCAGTTACATTGTAAATCACTGAGACCCCAGCACTGATCCCTGTCTCACTCCATTAGTTACATTGTAACTCACTGAGACCCCAGCACTGATCCCTGTCTCACTCCATTAGTTACACAGTAAATCACTGAGAGCCCAGCACTGATCCCTGTCTCACTCCATTAGTCAGATGCTGCCTGATGGCTGCGCTTTTCCAGCAACACATTTTCAGCTCTGATCTCCAGCAACTGCAGTCCTCACTTTCTCCTCACTTTATTAGTGACATTATAAATCAGAGACCCCAGCACTGATCCCCGTCTCACCCTATTATTCTAACCAAGCAGAGTCACATGACCTCATGAAACGAGAAATCATGGGGAAAGTGGTGGCACATGGGTAATGTTGCTCAAGCTAGCAATCCAAGGCTAGCCTGGGAGGGTGTTTCCCCTCATGGGAAAAGTTGCAACCACATGATATAATCACTGAAAAAAGGGACATCAGTTTAAGGCCGAGATGAAAAGAATTTCTTTTCTCAGAGGGTTGTATGTTATTGGAACTCCTTGCCACAGCGAGCTGCGGGGCAGAGGCCTGGTGTGCAGACAAAGCGGAGATAGATAGATTATTGATCAGTCAGGGAATCGAGGGTTACAGGGAAGTGGGTAGGAGAAATATCGGATTAGCCATGATCCCTTTCAATGGGGGAGCAGGCTCAAGCGGTCTCTCTTCCTTACGGGCTCATCGGCTCTGTTACCCAGAATGCAACTGATGAAGTACCAAGAAGGGGGAGTTTTTTCACAAAGGAAGGGTGTCACTGTGGAGAATGACATGGAAGCTCGGGAGAAATAGTGATGTCTTGAAAAGAGTCCACATGACAGAAGAAGAGATGCATTCCAGGGCATTGTGGGAAAAAATGGTGGGGCCCCGAGCAGAGATATGTTTGTATCATCAACAGCCATGGGTGAGGTGCTGGAAAACTGGACAGTGCCTTATTTAAGAAAGGCTATAATGTGGGAAGGCAAGGACTGATTAGGAGTAGTCAACATGGCTTTGTGTGTGGGAACTCATGCCTCAGAAACTTGATTTGAGTTCTTTGAAGAAGTGACAAAGACTATAGACTATAGCCATAGACGTTGTCAACATGGACTTCAGCAAGGCCTTCAACAAGTTTCCACATAGTGACTCCTTAGTTAGGTCCAGAGACAAGTCGGCCATTGGATACAAAACTGGCTTGAAGGTATAAGACAGAGGGTGGTGGGGGAGGGTTTTTTTTTGGACTGGAGGCCTATGACCAGTGGTGTTCCACAGGGATTGATGCTGGGTCCACTTCTTTTCACCAGTTACATCAATAATTTGGATGTGAATAGAGGAGGGATGCTTCAGAAATGTGCAGACAACACCAAAACTGGTGGTGTAGTGGACAGTGAAGAATGTTATCTCAGCGTACAACAAGACCTTGATTCGATGAGCCAATGGACTGAGGAGTGGCAGATGGATTTTCGTTTAGACAAATGTGAGGTGTAGCATTTTGGTCGGGTAAACTAGGCAAACTTCGATGTTAATGGTAGGGCTAGGGTTGGCGGGAGGGGAGGGAGGTTGGTGGTGGCTGCCAAACAAAGACACCTAGCAGTGCAGGTCTATCATTCCTTGAAAGTGGAATCACAGGTAGACAGGGAGGTGAAGGAGGAGTTTGGTACATTTGCCTTCATTGGTCAGAGTATTAAATGTAGGAGTTGGGACTGTAGCTGTTGCAGCTGTAGGGGACGTGTGTGAGGCCTCCAGTAGAATATTGCATTCAATCCTGATCGGCCTGCTTTAGGAAGACTACTGTTAAACTCAAAAGGGTGCAGAAAGAAAATGAAGAAGGATATTGTTGGGTCTAGAGGGTTTGAGTGAAAGGGAAAGGCTGATTAGACTGGGACTTTTTTCTCTGGAGCATTGGAGGCAGAGGAGTGACCTCATGGAGGTTTATAAAATCATGAGGGAGGGATAGGGTAAATGGATAAGGTCTTTTTCCCAAGGATGGGGGAGTCTAAAACTAGAGGCTTTAAGGGGAGAGGGGAAAGATTTAAAAGGAACCTGAGGGGTACCTTTTTCACACAGAGAGTGGTACGTGTAGGGAATGAACTGCCAGAGGAAGTGGTGGAGACTGGTACAATTGCAACATTTAAAAGGCAGCTGGATGGCTTTATGAATAGAAAGGGTTTAGAGGGATATGGGCCAAGTGCTGGCAAATGGGACTAAATTAATTTAGGGTAAATTTGTTTCTCAATTTCCTACTGACTATTAGGGGATCGAGAATACAATCCCATTAAGGTGATTTTTCCTTTCTTATTTCTCAGTTCCAGCCAAATAACTTCCCTGGATGTATTCACTGGAATATCCTTCCTCAGTACAGCTGTAATGCTATTCCTTATCACAAACACCACTCCCCCTCCTCTCTTGCCTCCCTTTCTATCCTTCCTGCAGCATTTGTATCCTGGAACATTAAGCTGCCAGTCCTGCCCATCCCTGAGCCATGTTTCTGTAACTGCTATGATATCCCAGTCCCATGTTCCTAACCATACCCTGAGTTCATCTGCCTTCCCTGTTAGGCCCCTTGCATTGAAATAAATGCAGTTTAATTTATTAGTCCGGCCTTGTCCCTGCCTGCCTGACTGGTTGACTCACTCCTTTCTCCCAACTGCACCAGTGTCAGATTGATCTCTTTCCTCACTATCTCCCTGGGTCCCACCCCACACCTTACTAGTTTAAATCCTCCCGAGCAGCTCTAGCAAATCTCCCTGCCAGTATATTAGTCTCTTTCCAATTTAGGTACAATCCGTCCTTCTTGTACGGGTCACTTCTCCTCCAGAAGAGATTCCAATGATCCAAAAATGTGAACCCTTCCCCCCTGCACCAGCTCCTCAGCCATGCATTCATCTACTCTATCCTCCTACCCTCACTAGCTCAGAGCACAGGGAGTGATCCAGATATTATTACCCTCCAGGACTTCCTTTTTAAATTCCTGCTCAACTGTCTATATTCTCCCTTCAGAACCTCAATCGTTTCCCTTCCTATGTCGTTGGTTGCAATGTGTACAATGACCTCCTGCTGGCCCCTCTCCCCTTTGAGAACCCTCTGAGACATCTTTGACCCTGGCACCAGGGAGGCAACACACCATTCTGATTTGTTTGCTGCTGGTCACAGAAATCATTGTCTGTACCTCGGACTAGAGAGTCCCCGAATACAATTGATTTCTTGGAACCTGATGTACCCCTCAGTTTAGAGTGATTCCCGGTACCAGAAACTTGGCTGTTTGTTCAACATTCCCCTGAGAGTCGATCACCCCGACATTTTCCAAAACAGCATACTTGTTTGAAATGGGGATAGCCACAGAAGACTCCTGTACTACCTGCCCCCTCTCCTACCTTTCCTGGAGTTAACCCATCTACCTGACTGTATCTGCAGCTTTTCACCCTTCCTATGGCTGCCATCCATCACACCCCCAGCCCCTGTATATTCCTCACTGCTTCTAAATGCCGCTCCAACTGATCCATGTAATATAATAGGATTTACAACTAAAGACACTTGCTGCAGACATAATTCTCAGTACCACAGAAGGTCTCCCTAAACTCCCACATTCAACAGGAAGAGCGCATCACTCTACTAAAGGCCATCTTTGCTCCTTACAGACCCAGAAAATAGCACCATCTTATTGCTCTAAAAAAAACTATGTACCAGGTTAACTTGGTACTTATAGTTTATATTTGTAAAATTTAATCGAGACAGATTTCAATAAAAATTATAATCAAGGAAGAATCCACTCCCCTCACTACTGCAGACTTACAGCAAGGTTACTCCCAAAGAACAACGTTTTGCTCTTGTCTTGATTTGCCTTGGCTCCTGAGGCCAATTTGATTTGGTATCCGATGCTCGTGAGTCTGCGCACTGATAACGGACCCGAGCAGAAACTGGTGACGTCATCCGCGGAGAGGGAGGCTTTAACCCACAGGACTCCGCTGCCTGGAACAGTCACCCCTCTCCGGCTCACATCCACTCAGCAAAGGGCTCTCTGCAGCACACAAACAAGGCAGGAGAGAGGGGGCAGCCCTGCCTGACTCCGGATCTGATCGGGAAGCGATCTGATTCCCAGTCACTTATTGACACTGCACTGACAATGTTGGTGTCGAGCAGTTGGACCTGATTTTGGACTAGAACGTAGAACATAGAACAATCCAGCACAGAGCAGACCCTTTGGCTGTCAATGTTGTGCTGACCTGTGAACTAACCTAAGCCTATCCCTCTACACTATCCCATCATCATCCACGTGCTTATCCAAGAACTGTTTAAATGCCCCGAATGTGGCTGAGTTAACTAAACTGGCAGGCAGGGCGGTCCACCTGAAAGGTTCCTGTCCTAAAGGCCATTTCCGAGAGTATATCCCACATGTAGGTGTGTGATATCCTGTTGAAGACCTTCTCCTGGTCCAGGTGCCCATCCCCCTGTCCTGCACATAGGTGACTCTATCCCTGAGGAGTCTGAGACTCCCTGGGATAATCCTGCCCACTACAGCACAGGGTCAGCCGGGGTGAATCACCAATCCCAGAGCAGATTTTGTAATCTGCTTGAAGTGAAGTTGTTCATTAACCTCCTCCCTTTCACTGGCAGATGAGGGTGATGATGCCTTTCCTCATAGATTCACTCATGGTACCTGCGAGAAGCAGACAGTCAGACACCTCCAGCAGGTCCTGGCCAATCGAGGCCAGAACTCAATACAACTCGGCTGGTAATCCATCTCTTCCAGGATGTTTACTCGAGGGTCTCTGTCAGCTCATCCAGAGATAACTGTTGGTCCAGCCTCTCCCACATTGTCTCAGACCTCTGTGATAAAGAGGACAGGAATGACTGGGAGGCTGTGCTGTCTGTGGGCTTTGTGTCCTACAGTCTGGTAGAAAAGGCTTCACTCATCCTCAGGATGTCAGACTGAGATGGTGTGAGCTGAGCCATCTTCTTTGTTCAGGCCACTGATCATCGAGCCCTCCCTGGGCACCTCCTGGATAAGGAAACATGAGCTCTCACTCCCTCGGAGGGGACCCTGCACTGGATGTTTATCTGCTGTACCTGGACACTGCTGACTTGTTCCTCAAATGTTATTCTGCATTGAACCAGGTTCGGTCACTCCTGGGAGTATTTACAACTTGAAGGAACTGAACAGAACAATAAGAACACACCCACTTGATGGAAATCAGGTCCATTTGTTAAAATGACGCACATCGATTTGAGTGAAATTTGAACTGACCACGCGAACACACGATTGTTTAGTGATTCTGGGAGCCTGATTGTAATCTGATCTTTGGAGATATTTTCAACTGAATCTGTTCAGAGATGCTATGACACACTTCTGGAGCAAGTGGGACTTAAACTCAGGCTTCCTAACTCAGAGATAGGAACACTACCACTGTGCCACATACACTGCCCAAGTGTCTGATTGGACACAGAGTGAGGAAGGCTTTCCCCCGAGATTACTGATGCAGACACAAACACTGAGTGCTCAGTGGGATAGTACATCACTGTTAGTTAATAAGGCACATTGCCCAGTGCTTAATGTTCCAGTCACCCACAAAGACAACTCCCTCTGGTTGGAAACTATAGGACATTCAGGAATTACTTTCCCGGTTTTTGACTATTGGGTGATGTTAGTTCAGACTGGGACAGTCTCGGCGTGGGGGGGGGGGGGGGTCCAGAGTTCCAGGTGGAATACTCAGCTCTGAGGTAAATTGGAGGGAAAGGTATTGGCAGTGAGAGCCATCAAAACATCAACAGGATCCCATGTGACCCCGTCATTCCCCCAATCCCAATCTGACCCCCTCAATCCCCCAGTCCCAATCTGACACCCTCATTACCCCCATCCCAATCTGACCCCCTCATTCCCCCCAATCCCAATCTGACCCCCTCATTCCCCCCAATCCCAATCTGACCCCCTCATTCTCCCCCATCCCAGTCTGACTGCCTCATTCCCTGCAATATTGGAAAGATGTGGAAGCTTTGGAAAGGATTCAGAGGAGATTTACCAGGATGTTGCCTGGTATGGAGGGAAGGTTTTATGAGGAAAGTCTGAGGGACTTGAGGCTGTTTTCCTTCGAGAGAAGAAAGTTAAGAGGTGACTTATTAGAGATTTTTTTTTATTTCAAATTATACTTTATTCATAAATGATTTGATGGTCTGTACATTGGATCATGCCATACATATTTACAAACACAGATTCGACTTTATTCTTGTCCTTTACAATCCTGTGCATTTTTTCAATCTTGTATATATACATATATTTGGCTGAGGCATCAGCAGAGCCCAAAAAAACGTCTGTATGGGCCCCCTGTTCTTCTTTCGGCAGGCCGATCTTACACGGTGGTCTTTCCCCACCGCGCCTTGGCGGCAGCTGCCCCAAGCTTCAGCGCGTCCCTCAACACGTAGTCTTGGACCTTGGAATGTGCCAGTCTGCAACACTCGGCCGGGGTCAACTCCTTCAGCTGGAAGATCAACAGGTTTCGGACTGCCCAGAGAGCGTCCTTCACCGAGTTGATGATCCTCCAGGCGCAGTTAATGTTCGTCTCGGTGTGAGTCCCGGGGAACAGGCCGTAGAGCACGGAGTCCCGCGTCACGGCGCTGCTCGGGACGAACCTCGACAAGCACCACTGCATTCCTCTCCAGACTTCCTCTGCATAGGCACATTCCAGAAGGAGGTGTGTGACAGTCTCGTCCCCCCCGCAGCCACTTCGAGGGCAGCGTGCGGTGCGGCAGAGAGTCCGGGCGTGCATAAAGGATCTCACGGGCAGAGCCCTTCTCACCACCAGCCAAGCCACGTCTTGGTGCTTGTTGGAAAGTTCTGGCGATGAGGCATTCTGCCAAATGGCTTTGACAGTCTGCTCAGGGAACCGCTCGACAGGATCCGCCCTCTCCTTTTCCCGAAGGGTCTCAAGGACGCTACGTGCTGACCACTTCCTGATGGACTTGTGGTCAAAGGTGTTTTTCCTCATAAATTTCTCCACGAAGGACAGGTGATACGGAACGGTCCAACTACTCGGAGCGTTCCGCGGCAGCGAGGCCAGGCCCATCCTTCGCAACACCGGGGACAGGTAGAACCTCAGTACGTAGTGACACTTGGTGTTTGCGTACCGGGGATCCACGCACAGCTTGATGCAGCCACACACAAAGGTGGCCATCAGGGTGAGGGTGGCATTGGGCGTGTTTTTTCCCCCATTGCACCGGTCTTTGTACATAGAGTCTCTTCGGACCCGGTCCATCTTTGATTCCAAATGAATTGGAAGATGGCCCGGGTGACTGCGGCGGCACAGGTCCTGGGGATAGGCCAGACCTGTGCCACATATAGCAATACTGAGAGTACCTCACACCTGATGACCAGGTTTTTTCCCGCGATGGAGAGCGACCGTTGCCCCCATCTGCCTAGTTTCTGTCTCATCTTCCTGATCCGCTCCTCCCAGGTCTTGGCGCACGCCCCAGCCCCCCCGAACCAAATACCCAGCACCTTCAGGTGGTCAGTCCTGACGGTGAAGGGGATAGAGGATTGGTCGGCCCAGTTCCCGAAGAGCATGGCCTCGCTCTTGCCTCGGTTTACCTTGGCCCCCGAGGCCCGTTCGAACTGGTCACAGATGCACACGAGTCTGTGCACGGACAGCGGATCCGAGCAGAAGACAGCGACGTCATCCATGTACAGGGAGGCCTTAACCTGCAGGCCCCCGCTGCCAGGAATAGTCACCCCTCTCAGGCTCGCATCCTTCCTGATGGATTCGGCAAATGGCTCTATGCAACACACAAACAAGGCGGGTGAGAGGGGGCATCCCTGCCTGACTCCAGATCTTACAGGGAAGCTATCTGATTCCCACCCATTGATTGAGACTGCACTGACAATGTTGGTGTAGAGCAGTCTGATCCAATTTCCGATTCCCTCCCCAAAGCCCATTTTGGAGAGGACATCCCTCATATATGTATGCGATATCCTGTCAAAGGCTTTCTCCTGGTCCAGGCTGATGAGGCAGGTGTCCACCCCCCTGTCCTGCACGTAGGCGATCGTATCCCTGAGGAGTGCGAGACTCTCAGAGATCTTCCTGCCCGGTACAGCACAGGTTTGGTCCGGGTGGATCACCGATCCCAGAGCAGACCTGACCCGGTTGGCGATGACCTTTGACAAGATTTTGTAGTCTGCATTTAACAGTGAGATCGGTCTCCAATTTCTAATTTCCTCCCTCTCCCCCTTCCGCTTGTAGACGAGGGTGATGATGCCTTTCCTCATGGATTCACTCATGGTACCTGCCCGAAGCATACTGACATACACCTCCAGCAGGTCCTGGCCGATCAAGTCCCAAAGAGCGGAATAAACCTCGACCGGTAAGCCGTCGCTTCCGGGAGTTTTATTCTTTTCGAAGGACTCGAGGGCCTTGGTCAGTTCATCCAGAGATAGCGGCTGGTCCAGCCTCTCTCGTGTTCCGTCATCTAGGACCTCCGTGATAGAGGACAGGAACGACTGGGAGGCCGCGCTGTCGGTTGGCTTCGAGTCATACAGGCTGGCGTAGAAGGATTTGCTGATCCTCATGACGTCAGCCTGAGATGACGTTACCGAGCCATCTTCTTTCTTCAGGCTGCTGAGCACGGAGCTCTCTTTGTGCACCTTCTGGAAGAAGAAACGTGAGCACGTCTCGTCCTGCTCCACCGAGCGGACCCTGGACCGGAAGATTATCCTGGAGGCCTCCGAGGCAAAGAGCGAGGCTTGCTGGCCCTTCACCTCCTTGAGGTCCTCCGTGACAGCGACCCCCATCGTCTGCAGCAGGAGCAGGTTCTGCATACTTTCCTGGAGCTGGGACAGTTTTCCCCGCCTCTCTCTCACCTCCTGGACACCTTTGAGGATAAAGAACCTCTTGATGTTCCCTTTTACCGTTTCCCACCAGTCCGCTGGAGACTCAAAGAGGGGCTTCACGGTTCTCCAACCTGCGTATTCCCTCTTGAGCTCTTCGATGTTTCCCGGGGTCAACAGCTTAGTGTTCAGTTTCCACGTTCCCTTGCCCGCCCGCTGTTCGTACTGTAGGTGACAGTCGGCCAGCAGGAGGCAGTGGTCAGAGAAGAACACCGGCTTGACGTCGGTGGATCTGACCGAGAGCGTTCGGGACACAAACAGGTAATCTATCCTTGAGCGGATAGACCCGTCTGCCCGTGTATAAGATAATCAGAGGGTTTGATAGGGTGGACAGTGAGAGCCTGTTTCCTCGGATGGTGATGGCTAGCATGAGGGGACATAGCTTTACATTGAGGGGTGCTAGATATAGGACAGATGTCAGAGCAGTTTCTTTACTCAAAGAGTAGTAAGGGCATGGAATGCACTGCCTGCAACAGTAGTAGATCAACTTTAAGAGCATTTAAATGGTCATTGGATAAACATATAGATGAAAATGGAATAGTGGAGGTTGGATGGGCTTTAGATTGGTTCAACAGTTTGGCACAATATTGAGAGCTGAAGGGCCTGTACTGCGCTGGAATGTTCCATGTTCTACGGACAAAGGAGTGGATAACAATCTGGCTGGGAGGGTGACCAGCTGTTAATGGAGACTGTTCGTGACTAACAATGGGTGGTGTGTAATGGCATACAGTGTGTGGGGGTTGGGATAAGGACATGGGACAGGATTGAGTCCGGATCCCTGCAGAATTCCCAAGCGGAAACTGAAATGCTGTTCTTCCAGCTCACACTGAGCTTCACTGGAGCACTGCAGCAAGCCGGAGGCAGAGATCTCGGCCAGGGATTGGGGTGGGGTGTTGAAGTGGCAGGCAGCTGGAAGCTCAGGGACTTTTTTTTTATCAGAGGGAACAAAGGTGTTTTGTTCAGTCTGTGCTTTGTTTCCCCAGTGCTGAGGTGACCACACTGTGAGCAGTGAATGCAGTCGACACGATGGTGGGAAATGCAGGTAAAGTGCTGCTTCACCTGGAAGGTGTGTTTGAGCCTTTGTTACCTTCAGAGGGAGGAGGGAAATGGGGAGGGGTTCCACCTTCAGCAGCTGCAGAGGAAGATACCGTGGGGCCGGGGGAGTGGAGGGGGGTGTTTGCATGTTGGACCTGTGATGACAGGCAGATGAGAGCACATTGTAGTTCTGTCACAGACTTTCCCAGCCAGAACTGGTTATTAGAGAGAGACAGAGAAAAACTTAAAACCCACCCTGGCTTTTAAGTTTCAACGTGAGTGATTGTTGCCGTGGATTCCAGAACTTCAGCCAGCTCCTAAATTGGTCAGTGATCAAACATTGCCACAGCTCTCCATGCGGGAGCACCCTCCACATGGAGTTTAATTGAACTGGATATTCGAGAGAGAGGAGATGAGGGCTGTGTGAGCGTGTGTGAGAGAGAGAGAGAGTGAGTGAGAGACAGACGGGGCTCTGTGTGTGTGTGAGAGAGTGTGAGTGAGTCTGTGGGAGTGTGAGAGACAGACAGGGCTGTGTGTGTGTGTGTGTGTGTGAGAGAGAGAAATAGAGAGAGTGGAGCTGGGGGCTCTGTGTGCGTGTGAGAGACAGTGAGTGAGTGAGAGACAGACAGGGCTGTGTGCGTGTGTGTGTGTGTGTGTGTGTGTGTGAGAGAGAGAAAGAGTGAGTGAGTCTGTGGGTGTGTGAGACACAGACGGGGCTCTGTGTGTGTGTATGTGAGAGAGTGAGTGAGTCTGTGTGTG
The DNA here is from genome assembly GCF_047496795.1 of Chiloscyllium punctatum. Classification (NCBI taxonomy): domain Eukaryota; kingdom Metazoa; phylum Chordata; class Chondrichthyes; order Orectolobiformes; family Hemiscylliidae; genus Chiloscyllium; species Chiloscyllium punctatum. The sequence continues at coordinate 52,796,051 of NC_092768.1, read as the reverse complement.
TGTGAGAGACAGACAGGGCTGTGTGTGTGTGTGTGTGTGTGTGTGTGTGTGTGTGAAAGAGAGAGAGAGAGAAGGGGAGGGACAGACAGACTGGAGAGTCAGAACCTTCAGCAGAGGGACAGACTGACTGCACGATGTGACAGAGAAAAACATAGAAAATAGCAGCAGGAGTAGGCCATTCAATATGGTCATGGCTGATCATCCAACTCAATCCCCTCTACCTGTTTTCTCACCTAAATCTTTTAAACTCTTTAGTTCGAAGAAATATCTCCAACCTCTTCATGAAAACATTCAATGTTTTGACCTTGAACACTTCCTGTGTTCGAGAATTCCACAGGCTTTACCTCAGTCCGAAACAGCCCAGCCTGTACACTGACCTGTGAGCTCTGCTTTGAGACTGCCCACCATCAGCAACACCCTTCCAATGTTTAACTTGTCCAGTCCGATTAGAATTATACTGACTGCTCTGAGATTCCCACATCCCCAGTGGATATAATCCAGTAAATAGATTCCAAACCAACCCATTCTCTCTTCATACCTCAGTCCTGCCATCCCAGGAATCAGTCTGGAAAATCTTTGTTCCATTCCCTCCATAGCCAGAACATCCTTCCTCAGATAAGGAGAGCAAAACTGCTCCCAATACTCACAATAATCACAATACTGTGGTCTTGGCACTTCTGTCTCAACCTTTCTTCATAAAACCAATCCAGGACAAAATGCATCTCTTAAAGCCACAGTAACATCACATGTCCCTATAAACAGTCCTCCCACTTTTCTGATATCAAATTCACAAGAACAACTCTGAAAATGAACTAAATTCAGGCAACTTGTCAGTTAACTGTCATCATCATTAATTGTTGCATTTGCCATGTCCACTAGCCAACCAATCAGCACCCTCCTCCCTTAAGCTCACATCCCATGAACGCATAAATAAAATTCTTCATTAATGTTTATATTTTTGCAGCCAGTGAGATTCCTTAAACCATACATTGACGGTGATGATGGGGTTGAGGTTAAACCCCATCACGGTACATCCACCCTGGCTTTTAAGTTTCAACATGGAGTGATTGTTGCCGTGGATTCCAGAGCTTCAGCAGGCTCCTACATTGGTAAGTGATCAAACATTGCCACAGCTCTGTGGGAGCACCCTCCACATGGAGTTTAATACTCGCGCCTAGTCCTTTCTCGAGATTGTGAGTGAATCATCCACATCTGAGGTTTACCAACCTGTTTTACTGATTGTTCCTGTCAGAGAGTCAGGGACCAATGATTTTCTAAGAAGCTATCTTTCATCACAAAGACTTCGATACTTTCTAATTCACAAACCAGGGGAAGGGAGACAGCACAGATACATAACAATTCATTTTTATATTTCTTCATAAAATGTAAGCTTTGATGGCCGAGCCAGTGTTTATTGCCCTTGAGAAGATGGTGGTGAATTGCCTTCTTTGACCACTGCAGTCCATGTGACCCACAATGCTGTTGGGAAGGGAATTCTGGGAATGTGACAGAGACAGAACGGCGATATATTTCCAAGTCAGGATGGTGAGTAGCTTGGAGGGGAACTTGCAGGTGGTGGTGTTCCCATGACCTTGTCCTTCTAGACGGAAGTGGTCGCGGGTTTGGAAGGTGCTGTCTAAGTATTGTTGAAGCACATCTTGAAGGTGGTATTCCCTGCTGCTACTGGGTGTCAGTGGTGGAGAGAGTGAATGTTTGTGGGTGTGTTGCCAATCAAGCTGTACCCATCTAGGTGAGTCAGGACCAGATCATGGACAGGCTTTTGGGGGTCAGTTGGGGAATAACTCACTGCAGGATCCCTAGTCTCTGACCTGCTCTCGTAGTCAATGTGTTTATGTGGTGAGTCCAATTGAGTGTCTGGTCAATGGTAGCACCGGTGAATGTCAACATTTGCCCCTGTTGGAGATGGTCATTGCCTCGCTGTGGAATGAAAACAAAACAGCCGACTCTTGGAAAGATCATTGAGGTTGGGCAGCTATCAGGAAGTGTTCAAAAAAACGTCTTTGATTTTAATTAATACGGTTTGGCTGAACAGAACGAGTTCTCCAGGATTCAGTACTGAAGCCACTGTTGTTTTCGATGTACATCCATAATACAGACTTGGAGATTCAGGGCACAGTGTCAGTTTAGCACTCGGCAAAGGGCAGAGCACTGAGGAACAGAATAACCGACTGTAAGAGGATTGTTGAAGTGGGCTGAGCAAATGTAGAGGAAAAGCAATTCAATCCAGAAAAGTAGGAGGTGCTAAATTTTGTTGGGAAGACTGAGCAGAGATTGTAGGGGCAAGTGAGGACTGCAGATGCTGGAGATTTAGAGTCAAGTGTGTGGTGCTGGAAAAGCACAGCGGGTCAGGCAGCATCCGAGGAGCAGGAAAATCGATGTTTCAGGCAAAATCCCTTCATCAGGAAGTTGTTCAGACTCAATGCCACAATTTGAACGGAGGAACTGAGAACAGAGAGAGTCGTGGGCTTGCTTGCATGTGACTTAAAGGAAAGGCTAGAAATTTATAAATATGTATTTGGACGGGGAGTTTCCATTGTGGTTCAATAGCAAAGGTATTGATTTGCCCCAATCAACAGCTGGAGTCAGCATTACCTCACTGTGTGAGCAGGGTTTGCAATCTATGAGTCAGGTGATTTACTGGAAACAAGAGCTGAGTGTGAGAGAGGGAGTGGAGAACAACAGCGAGAGAGAGAGAGAGAGAGAGCAGAGGAGTGAAACAGAGAGAGAGATGATGAAAACAGCCCGAGGCACAGGAGTCAAAGAAGGGAATTCAAAAGGAGAGATGTATAGAATGGGAACAGCAGGAAGCCATTCAGCCCCTTTAATGTGTATCACCATTCTAATTTAACTGCACCTTCCCTTTATTTAACCACCTTTTTGGTTGTTTATCCCGCTCCCTGACAATATTAATCTCAGTCTCAGGTTAGACATTTGAACTGGCTCCAGTTTTGGCAGCTTCTTGTGGGAGTGGCTTGGCGTGTTCCCACCCCCTCTTTCTGAAGGAGTGTTTGCTGATATCCCCCTCTGAATGGCCTGCCTCACAAGGCTGGGTCCTGCCTCCCCCACCACAGGAATTACTTTTGGATGTATTGACCCGTCCAATTCCGTTCATCATTTTAAACCCCTCTATCACTCCTTGGGCAAGACACTGTATCTCGAATCAGCCTGTTTTATTTTATTGCATACATTTGGAATAGGTGGGATTGGAGTCAGGCCTCCTGGCTTAGAGGTAGGGACACTGCCAATGCATCACAAGAGCCCTACCCATTGTTCAGGTACACCAAGGGATTACATTGTGTAACCTGCTCTCGGTATTTCACCCTTGTAAGGATATTCTGGTTAAACTGCATTGCTCTCATTCCAAGGCCTGTACCTCTACCCTGAGGCATGGTGCCCAGAGCTGACTTTCTGATCTCAGCCTTAACTGTGTTCATTGATAGACTTTCCACAGTGCTCTGGGGTTGTAGATTCACATAATTCATGGCCCAATGAACTAACTGCTCCTCAGCACAGTTCAAAATGACCAGCCCTTCATCCTGAGGCTGTGGCCCCATGTTCCCGATTCCTCAGCCCTGGGGGGGAGGCTTGGGGCCATTATCTCTCAGTGCCCACCCCCTCAATCCCCATCACAATCTCCTTCGTTCCAACGAGATCGCTTCTCATTCTGCTGAACTTCGCCCCAATTTCTTCTGCCTCTCATCATCGGACAATCCTGAATTCCAGGGAGTCATTGAGTGAATCTTCCCGTGTTACCCCTGCGATACAAATTCGAGGCTTACTGCCAGATGGATATCAGAACTACACAGACACCTCCAGCTGTGATATCAGCCTGAGAATGTGGTGCTGGAAAAGCACAGTAGGTCAGGCAGCATCTCAGGAGCAGGACAATCCATGTTTCGGACATAAGCCCTTTCATGCCTGAAACATCGATTTTCCTGCTCCTCGGATGCTGCCTGACCTGCTGTGCTTTTCCAGCAGCACACTCATGACTCTGACCTCCAGCATCTGCAGTCCTCACTTTCTTCCAGATGTGACCTCAGCCAATCCCGGTACAATTGTAGTAGGAGCTTTGTCTTCCTGTTCTGCGGAATACTAACTCACAACTTCACCATACTGTCTGTGTGCTCCCTCTCGGTGTATCTTACCTTTAAATCTCTCAGAACATCAACATACAACGTTCTCCCTGATTTAGAAAGTAAATCATTCTCCCCCTGACATTTTATTTTCATTCCTGTTATTAAAAACATTCATTCACAGGGTATGGGTGTCTCTGGCTCGGCCAGCATTTATTGTCCACCTCAAGGCTGTTAAGAGTCAACCAAATTGATCAGGAGTCAGACGTAGGCTGGACTAGGTATGGACGGCAGTTCCCTTCCCTAAAGGAACATCAGTGAATCTGATGGGTATTTCTACCAAGTAGCTCCAGGTTCATAACCATTATGAGAGTTTCAATAAAATATCGAATTCTGCCATGGTGGAATTTGAACACAGGTCCTCAGCATATTCCCTGTCTCTTTGGGTTAATAATCCAGGGATAACACCACTGGACAATCACCTCCCCATGAATTACCAACACCCACTCACCTCTGAGCCAGATGTCTGGGGCATTACTTTGTCAGCTCAGTGTCAAACTTTGTTTGATCATTCTCCCATGACGTATTTTAGGAGGTTTCATTGTGTGAAAGGTGCTATCTAAATGTAAGTTGTTGTTCCTTTTTCTCCAGCTCATCTCATATGCACACTCCCCTTTGCTGAACTCAGAGTTTCTGTCGTTATTTCTACTCTTTAGAGTTTCCCTTCCTGGTTCCTCTCTCTTTCTTTCCCCCTCTCACGCTCCAGGTTCCAGATAGAGACCTCCAGATGTGGTCACAACAAATCTCTCTCTCTCTCTCTCTCTCTCTCTCCTTGGTTGATTTCCCACCCCATGCCCCAGCTCCACATGCTGCTCTCTCTCTCTCTTTTTGAAGAGAGATAGATTTAGAATAGAGTCATAGAGATGTACAGCATAGAAACAGACCCTTCGGTCCAACCCGTCCATGCCGACCAGATATCCCAACCCAATCTAGTCCCACCTGCCAGCACCCGGCCCACATCCCTTCAAACCCTTCCTATTCATTTACCCATCCAAATGCCTCTTAAATGTTGCAATTGTACCAGCCTCCACCAATTCCTCTGGCAGCTCATTCCACACACACACACACACCACCCTCTGCGTGAAAAAGTTGCCCCTTAGGTCTCTTTTATATCTTTCCCCTCTCACCCTAAACCTATGCCCTCTAGTTCTGGACACCCCAATCCCAGGGAAAAGACTTTGTCTATTTATCCTATCCATGCCCCTCTAATTTTGTAAACCTCTATAAGGTTACTCCTCAGCCTCCAACACTCCAGGGAAAACAGCCCCAGCCTGTTCAGCCTCTCCCTATAACTCAAACCCTCCAACCCTGGCAACATCCTTGTAAATCTTTTCTGAACCCTTTCAAGTTTCACAACATCTTTCTGATAGGAAGGAGACCAGAATTGCACGCAATATTCCAACAGTGGCCTAACCAATGTCCTGTACAGCCGCAACATGACTTCCCAACTCCTGTACTCAATACTCTGACCAATAAAGGAAAGCATACCAAACGCCTTCTACACTATCCTATCTACCTGCGACTTCACTTTCAAGGAACTATGAACCTGCACTCCAAGGTCTCTTTGTTCAGCAACACTCCCTCGGACCTTACCATTAAGTGTATAAATCCTGCTAAGATTCGCTTTCCTAAAATGTAGCACCTCGCTTTTATCTGAATTAAACTCCATCTGCCACTTCTCAGCCCATTGGCCCATCTGGTCCAGATCCTGTTGTAATCTGAGGTAACCCTCTTCGCTGTCCACTACACCTCCAATTTGGTGTCATCTGCAAATTCACTAACTGTACCTCTTATGCTCGCATCCAAATCATTTATATATAGGACAAAAGGTCCTATCAGCATCGATCCTTGTGGTCACAGACCTCCAGTCTGAAAAACAACCCTCCAGCACCACCCTCTGTCTTCTACCTTTGAACCTTTCTTCCATGAGGTCTACGAGAAGAAAATGAGGACTGCAGATGCTGGAGATCAGAGCTGAAAATGTGTTGCTGGAAAAGCGCAGCAGGTCAGGCAGCATCCAAGGAGCAGAAGAATCGACGCCTCGGGCGTCGGGCGTCCTGAGGAAGGGCTCATACCTGAGGCATCGATTCTTCTGCTCCTTGGATGTTGCCTGACCTGCTGCGCTTTTCCAGCAACACATTTTCAGCTTCCACGAGATCTAACCTTGCTAACCAGTCTCCCATGGGGAACCTTGTCGAACAGGGATGTAGAACTGGGATGTATTCAGCATCTCTCCCCATAGCTCTGACACACACATTGTCTTCCCCTCACACCCAACCTGACACATTGTCTAATCTTTTTGTCCCCCAATCTCTCTAAACCTTGGGCTTTTCACTTTAAAATGGTGGAGAAAGTGAGGGCTGCAGATGCTGGAGAGTCAGAGTTGATTGTGTGTGGAGCTGGAGAAGGTACAGCAGGTCAGGCAGCATCTGAGGATCCAGAGAGCCGACTGTTCGGGCAGGACCCCTTCATTAAAGGACCCTTCAACTGATGGGACCAGCTGCTTTCCATTCACCCTGTCCACCCCGCTCAATCTTATACACATCTATCAACTCCCTTCTGTGTTCTAAAGGATATAACCCAAGCTTATCCGGCCTCTCTTTATCAGTAAACTGCTCCATCCTGGGGAACCTCCTCTGTACCCATCCAGTGTAATCCCATCTTTCCGATAGTGCGGTGACACACAGTATTCCAGACACAGCATCAGCAAAGTCCTGGGAAGAACCAACACGATCTTCCTGCTCTTGCAATCTATTCTGTGACTGATGAAGACACAGTTCTTTACTACCCCATTACCCTGTTCTGTCACCTTCAAGATCCTGAGATCCTCTAAGCTTCCAACTGCCCTGCCATCCGGGAAGTATTCCATTGTCTTGTTCCTCCTTCCAAAGTGCACCACCTTACATTTATCAGGGTTCAACTCCATCTGTCACTGATCTGCCCATCTCACCAAATTGTTCATATCCTCCTGTATGCCATATAACCTCAACCCCACTTTTCCTGACTTTTCCACACAATCCTTGATTCACTTCCCTGACTAAAAAACTGCCACTTTCAGTCTTGAATATACATAATGACCCAACCTCGACGGCTCTCACAGAAAACAATGCCACAGATTCACAACCCTGAGAGAGATGAAATTCCTCCTCATCTCTGTCTTAAATGTACAATCCATTACCTGAGATTATACCCTCTGGTCCTAGACTCTCCCATACGGGAGACACGTTTCCAAATCTATTCTGTCAAGTCCCCTAAGAATCTTGGATGTTTCAATATGATCACCTCTTGCTCTTCTAAACCCCAGTAAGTCTACACTCAGTCTCCTCAAAAGACATACCCAGGATCGGCTGAGTGAACCTTCCCGATCCCCACCCCCATCCACCTATTGTACTCTTTGCTACCTTCTCCCTAGCCCCAACCCCTCCCATTTGTCTCTTCACCCTGGAGGCTTCCTGCCTTCATTCCTAATGAAGTGCCTTTGCCTGAAACGTTGATTTTCCTGCTCCTCGGATGCTGCCTGACTTGCTGTGCTTTTCCAGCACCACACTAATCCAGACTCTGCCTCCAGTACCAGTCTATCCTTCCTTGGTTAAGGGGAACAGAACTGTGCACAGTATTCAAGACCATTCCCTCCGTGACTACCTGGTCAGGTCCACGCCCCTCTACAACCCACCCTCCCATCCTGGCACTTTCCCCTGCCACCGCAGGAACTGTAAAACCTGCGCCCACACCTCCTCCCTCACCTCTATCCAAGGCCCTAAAGGAGCCTTCCACATCCATCAAAGTTTTATCTGCACATCCACCAATATCATTTATTGCATCCGTTGCTCCCGATGCGGTCTCCTCTACATTGGGGAGACTGGACTCCTCCTAGCAGAGCGCTTTAGGGAACATCTCCGAGACACCCGCACCAATCAACCAAACCGCCCCGTGGCCCAACATTTCAACTCCCCCTCCCACTCTGCCAAGGACATGGAGGTCCCGGGCCTCCTTCACCACCGCTCCCTCACCACCAGACGCCTGGAGGAAGAACGCCTCATCTTCCGCCTCAGAACACTTCAACCCCAGGGCATCAATGTGGACTTCAACAGTTTCCTCATTTCCCCTTCTCCCACCTCACCCTAGTTTCAAACTTCCAGCTCAGCACTGTCTCCCTGACTTGTCCGGACCTGCCTATCTTCTTTTCCACCTATCCACTCCACCCTCTCCTCCTTGACCTATCACCTTCATCCCCTCCCCCACTCACCCATTGTACTCTATGCTACTCTCTCCCCACCCCCACCCTCCTCTCATTTATCTCTCCATGCTTCAGGCTCTCTGCCTTTATTACTGATGAAGGGCTTTTGCCCGAAACATCGATTTTACTGCTCCTCGGATGCTGCCTGAACTGCTGTGCTCTTCCAGCACCACTAATCCAGAATCTGGTTTCCAGCATCTGCAGTCATTGTTTTTACCACAGTATTCCAGCTGTTGCCTGAATAGCACCCTGTATAGTCTGAGCTAAGCTTCCCTGTTTTTATATACCATTCCCTTTGAAATAAAGGCCAACATTCCCATTACCTCGCCCTGTGCGCCACTGAGATTGGATGACAGCTTTCTGTGATTCATGGGTGGGGCTCTTCTGGTTGGTTTGGTTCCTCCAGTGACTGCCTCCAGATAAGTGTGTCAGCCTCCACTGCCCCCCTGTGGAGACAGGAGAATCTGCAGGAGGCTCTCAACATGGATGAGAAGAGGAGAGACAGGGGGTAGGTCTGTGGTCAATGTGCTCTCAGAGCTTCAGCCACCCCGTGTTGAAACAGAAGGATATGGAGGGGGCTGTTCTCCAGTAAGAACAACAAATGGGGAGCGGGGTGGGGGCCTGTGTTGGTGTAGAAGGCCCTGTACAGTGACGGTGGGCAGTCACATTTAGTTTGAGAAGACGGTAGGGACCTGGACCCCAGTGCCCCCTCTCCTGCTGTAATTCAATCCCCTCCTGTCACTCTCTTCTTTCTGCCTGGAGGATCATCAACTCGGTGAAGGACGCTCTCTGGGCACTCTGAAACCTGTTGATCTTCCAGCTGAAGGAGTTGACCCCGACCGAGTGTTGCAGACTGGCACATTCCAAGGTCCAGGACTACACGTTGAGGGACGCGCTGAAGCTTGGGGCAGCTGCCGCCAAGGCGCGGTGGGGAAAGACCACTGTGTAACATTTGCCTGCCTAAAGAAGAACAGGGGGCCCACCCAGTCATTTGGGCTCCGCTAATGCCTCAGCTAAATATATGGATATATGATTGATAAACGTACAGACCTGGATATAAAAATGATAAATTCTGATCTCTGTATGCAAAGGTTTATGTATGTATGGCATGACCAACTGTATGACCATCAAATTATTTTATGAATAAAGTATATTTTTTTAAATAAAAAAAAATTCTGTATCTTCACACTCACTCTGTCCGTGTAAATTTAAATCTGGTTCCATTTTCTTCAGCTTTTCTCTATGTGCACTCTCTTCCTCCAAAGTCAGTCTCTCTATCCTTATATGAAGGGCTCAGGCCTGAAATGTCGATTTTCCTGCTCCTCGGATGCTGCCTGACCTGCTGTGCTTTTCCAGCAATGCACTCTCAGTTCTCAGGCGGTACTGTTTGCTTGCGTCTGTGTAGACCTGGAGCTGTTCAGTGCATCTGCTTTCAGGTCCTGGAACTGGGATCAGAGTTGTAACTGACAGGTCATTGATCTTGAATGGTCAGGATAAATTGCAGTATTCTAACTTGCCCATTTCCACATTAAGAGAGAGAGAGTTTCTTTGCATTGTTGCAGTTTGCTCTCTGGGGTCAAGAAAAAGGCACCACCTCTTTGTATATTCTGTTGTGTGTAGGATCAATCTCACCCCAGCACATGTAACCCACCCTTAACCAAGGGATATGGCTTTTTTGGAACATTTCAGTCTCTTGCAAGTGTTTTTCTGTGCCCCCTCAGGGAATAGACTAGATTAGATTATATTACATTACTTACATGTGGAAACAGGCCCTTCAGCCCAATAAGTCCACACCGACCCACCGAAGCACAACCCACCCAGACCCATTAGATTAGATTAGATTACTTACAGTGTGAAAACAGGCCCTTCGGCCCAACAAGTCCACACCGACCCGCCGAAGCGCAACCCACCCATTCCCCAACATTTACCCCTTTACCTAACACTATGGGCAATTTAGCATGGCCAATTCACCTGACCTGCACATTTTTGGACTGTGGGAGGAAACCGGAGCACCCGGAGGAAACCCACGCAGACACGGGGAGAATGTGCAAACTCCACACAGAGAGTCGCCTGAGACAGGAACTGAACCCAGGTCTCTGGTGCTGTGAGGCAGCAGTGCTAACCACTGTGCCACCATGCCACCCACTAATCTCTCTCTGTCTCTCTGCTCCTCCCCACTGACTGTCTCCCTGCTAAGATCATCTCCCCGACCCTCACTGTGACATGTCTCAGAAGCCGATGCATCACTGTCACAGTCATTGTCACTTATTGTATACCCCATGTTTGTCTCATGTAGAAGTGTCACACCTGACACTGCCACATTTCAGACTCTCAACGCTCAAAGTGTCACATGCCCCACAGAGAAATCCATCCGGGATTGATCCTGCACAGGAAGAGGTGATTATTGAGGGGATGTGCCTGGCCTCCTATGAGACCCAGCTGAGGTAATGTTGTAGGAGCTACAACGCAATCAGACCGCATTACCCTTGCTCAGTGTTGTTACAGCACAGCCCAGTCAGACTGGGGACCAGTGGAGGTTTTTATTTCCCCTAGTGTGGAAATCATTGAATGTAAGGACATTCAGCCCATCTGTCCCCTGCTGTCTCTTCGAAAGGCCGATTCAAGCAAATCTCCCCCTCTGCTTTCTCCCCGCAATCTGTCAATCTTTCTTCTTCAGATCTTAATTCACTTCCGTTCTGATGGTTATTATTGAGTCTGTTCACACCTTTTAGTCATAGCACAGATCAAAAAAAAAAGCACTCTCCTCCACACAATTCTGATTCTTTAGCTTCCTGCCCCAGGAAACCCTTTCTCCTCATTGAGAAAACCCATCAGAATCAAATACAGCCCTCTCAAACCTCCCCTTCACCTTCTCTGCTCAAAGACCCTCCCAGAGTGACTGTGCACTCTGACAAGGCCGTTCAGCCCATTGTGTCTGGGTCAGCTGATGAAGAGCTGTCCATCCTCATCCACTTTCTAGCCTTTGCCCTATGACTCCACTTTACAGTATCTCCAAGGTCATTCCCGAGTTTTGCCTCGATGACCTTTTCAGACAGTGTGTTCCAGACCCTCACCACAGGTGAGGGGTAGATGCCACTCTGCAATTTGCTCTAATCCTTCCATCAATCATTTTAAACCTCTGCTCCCTGTTTATTGTCTTCTCTCCTCCTTCTGATCTACTTAGTTCAGGCCCCTCTTGACATTATGAATAATAAATCAATAAATCTTTCATTAGTCTCCTCTGTTCGAATCTAGATCCTCCCTCATTGTTAACACTCTCCTGTTCTGACACCATCCTCTGTAAAGCTACTTCAGTGTGACCCCTCCTTGCTGGAGTATGATCAGAAATCACCCAGTGTATCATCCAAATAACTGTCCACACTCTCTGTAAGGCCTTTACCCCCACCCTATCCCACCCCCCCTCCTGAAATGGGAAGGTCTGGAACAGAACACAATCCTCCAGATCGGGACAAAACACGATTTTATAAATGTTCAACAGCACTTCCTGAGCCTAACCTTTCTCTGGGATTCAGAAAGCCCACGCTGTGAACAGGCACAGCTCACACACGCTGACTCGTGTGTCCTTGCACCACTTCAGTTCTGTCTTCTGAAACTGTGGGCAGGCTCACAGCGCAGTTTGCAGCCCGTGCGACTGGGAATCTGAGTCAGGCGGGTTTGAACGTCAGCATCTGTTCTCCACTTCCAGTTCACCTCACGGCTCATCTCCCTCACCCGTATACCATATCACATCCAAAACCTCTCATGTAGCCTTCCTGAACCCTGAGACCCCACAGGTCACCCTTACACTCCCAATGTGTTCTGCATAGCCACTCAACTAAGGACGCACTCTGTACACTCCTCAGATTGCAGACAGTGTCAGGAGAAAAGGTTTTGACTTTAATTTGAAAAATGTCTCACATAAAAGCCTCCCTCTGATTTGTTACTGTGGAAGGAAATGTCCTGTCATAACAAAGTCCTGTCTTACTTATATTGCAATTAGCAATGTTGTTTTTAATGGAATGTTGTTATTTATTTATGGAATGTTGTTATTACTAATGGAATGTTGTAATTTTTTGATGGAATGTTATTATTTGTGGAATGTTGTTATTTATTTATGGAATTCTGTTTTTTTCTGATGGAATGTTGTCATTACTTATGGAATGTTGTAATTTTTTGATGGAATGTTATTATTTATGGAATGTTGTTATTTATTTATGGAATGCTGTTTTTTTCTGATGGAATGTTGTTATTATTTATGGAATGTGGGCGTTGCTGGCTGGTCCAGCATTTAATGCTCATCTCTCATTGCCCTTGAGAAGGGGGTGGGGGGGGGGGGGGGTGGGGGGGTGAGGTTGAGCTGCCTTCTTGAACCTCTGCAGTCCATGACCTGCAGCTAAACCCACAATGCTGTTCGGGAGGGAGTTGCAGGAGTTTGACTCAGCTTGACTTGTATCAACAAGAAATCCACGTCAGGGACAATCTCGAACGAGATCGTTTTGAAATTCTCTCACCTTTTCAGATGGGCTCTGTTGCAACCCATTCGCTTTTGAGATCTGTGAAGCAGTTATGATGGTTACAGCAGTTTAAGCAACACACCGCTCTGTGAGAGGTAGAGAAGCAGTTGATTTAACATTTTCATCTGTGATTCCCTTTTTTAAAAAAAAAATCAGGAAGTAACATCAAAATCGCAGCCAAACAAAATGACAGCGCAGAGAGGGCACGTTTATCATGCTCCATCCACTGGGAAAAAAACGCTGCCACCTGTAAATTTTAATGCATCCAGGTCAGACTCACTTGATTAATTCCAGGGATGACTGACTTTTCACACAAAGCAGGATTGAGCAGATTAGACCTGTGCTTGATAGAATTGAGAAGGAGGCAGGGAAATTGAATTACACAGATTGGATGTTCAGGCAGATGGACCAAAGTAGAGTTGGAGAGAATGTTTTCTCATGTGGGACAATCTACACCAAAAAGCCATCATTTTAGGATAAGGGGCAGCAGATTTAAACCAGGCAGGAGGATAGATTACTTCTCTCAGAGGGTCACCAATCTGTGGAACTCATTACTGTAGAGTAGGGTTGGTATTGGGATATTAGTAAATCTAAGGAGGGGATCGACAGGTTTGTGATGGGTTGAAGGGTTATGGAGAATGGGTGGGAAAATGGAATTGAGGGCCAGATGAGATCAGAAGTGATTGTATGGAATCCCTAATGTGTGGACGGAGGCCATTCAGCCCATCAAATGCACACCAAACCTCCGAAGACCATCCCACCCAGACCCAACCACCCTCACCCCTCCCATTGTATCCCTTAACTCCCCATTTCAGATCCACCTAGCCTGCACATTTCTGACACTACAGAAAATTTCAGCATGGCCAATCCACCCTAACCTGCACACCTTTGGACTGTGGGAGGAAACCCACACAGACACAAGGAGAATGTGCAAACTCCACACAGACAGTTGCTAGAATCGAACCTGGGTCCCTGGTGCTGTGAGGCAGCGGTGCTAACCACTGAGCCACGTGACACACAGCAGATGAACGCTCAAGGAGCTGAACAGCTGACTCCTGCTCTGAGTTCCCACGTAATCACATGCACAGGCCAGTCAATGTAAGGGTGAGATTACCTTTGCAGGACAGATCCCTATGACGAATCACTGAATGATAACCACATTACTATCGCCCATTCTGTTAGCGTACCAAACAGTGACATTTGAAGGCGTGAAACACTTTACCCTTAACTCCCAGATTCCACAACACACTGTCTTCACAATTTATCGAACATGGCAGCTTTCAAATTGACCTCAAACTCCTGTATGACCAGGAGGCGGGGGGGGGGGGGGGGTGGGGAATCCGATTATTATCAGTCCCATTTGAAATTGGTCACCAATCTCAGCAGGAGCCTGTGTACCTCGAGGCCTTATAGCCTCAAATCGGCCAGAGGGAAATGGCACAGCTTCAGGGACATGAATGAAGACCATTACTATCCAAGACATCAGCGTGGTCATTCATCTCTTGAAATGTTCTGGCTGAAGATGTAGCTCTAATACTCCAGTTATAAAGTCTAAACCTGGTCTGCGTTTCCCAGAGTGTACACTGTTGAGGCTGATCTAACCGAGGTGTCTGTAATGTTCACTTGGATTCGACGAGATAGAGATGAAGTATTTTCATGCCCAGGAGTTACAGATATCAGTCAGTCTCTCCCTCCAGAGTTTGGGCCAGTTGGGATCGAGGGAGATTGTAAATTAAGAGGGATTAGCCTTTACAGTGGATCTGGCAGGACTGAGAGCACTGGCAGGGAAATGGATCTGAGCTCGACGTCACATAGGATCAGTAGAATGGCAGGTTTCAGCAAGTAAGGATAGAGTCCACAGTGGTTTCTTACTGATAGTGACTGTGTTTGAAATGGGTCCTTTGTCACCAGCTCCTGAGTATGACTACTCCTGTTCCACCCAGACATTGCTGACTCACAGGCTGCGATAATTCTAGTTTGGTTCTGGACACTAATTCACAATGAACTGATCGATCAGTGAAGATGGAGTCCTGAGTCCAATCCAATCAGCTTGGGGGAACATGCACAAAGACTGATGACAGGGACACAGTGCAACAGAGACAGGACCAGTCAGGAGTACAGCAGGTAGCTCTGTCCTCAGGAAAGGATTTCTCCCAGGCTCCTCATCACAGTCACTCAAAGGAAGCAGCAGAAAAACTAAATAAAATCTGAAAGACCTGCAGATGCTGTAAATCAGAAACAAAAATAGAAGTTGCTGAAAAAGCTCGGCAGGTCTGGCAGCGTCTGTGAAGAGCTATCAAAGTTTCTTCAGAACTGAGGAAGGGTCTCTGGTCTCGAAGTGTTATCTTGGATTTCTGTTCACAGATGCTGCCCAACCTGCTGAGCTTTTCCAGGGAATCCTGGCTTTGTCTCAACACAAGGTAAATATTGTCTTCAGTTCTGTGTGCAGGGGTCTCTTCTGGTGAGGAATGGGGTCAGAGAGGGTCTCACTGCCAGGCGGGATCCTGAACTGGAATGGATGACAAGAATGGTGGTGGCAGAGGAGGGACTGAAGGTGAGGGACATTAGGCAGAAAGAAGAGAGACAGAGCCTCTGGGTGATTAGACTGCAGAGAGAGAGAGACAGAGAGAGAGAGAGAGAGAGAGAGAGACAGAGAGGGAGAGAGACAGAGCCTCTGGGTGATTAGACTGCAGAGAGAGAGAGAGAGAGAGACAGACAGACAGAGAGGGAGAGAGACAGAGAGAGAGAGACACACACACAGAGAGAGAGAGAGAGAGAGAGAGAGAAGGAGACAGAGAGGGAGAGAGAGAGAGACAGGGAGAGAGAGACAGAGAGAGAGAGAGACACACACACAGAGACAGAGAGAGAAACAGAGAGAGAGAGAGAGAGACAGAGAGGGAGAGAGACAGAGAGAGAGACAGAGAGAGAGAGAGACAGAGAGAGAGAGAGTCCACGTGGGATCACCTGAGATGAAGAACTCAAGGCTGGAGAGATAGAGAGATGTTGCGAGTGTTCAAGGGTGAGGGTGATAGAGCTGGATGGACAGATAAAGGAGAGTTGATGTAAGAATCTGAGAGTGGGAGGGCTGAAGCTAAACAGAGGAGTCAGGGACAAAGGTGGTGTGTGGGTCGAATGCTGAGGGTATTAAACATGGAGTGAGAGACAGAGATACAGTATGTGTATCTGACAGTAAGGGAAAGGATGCTGGAGAGAGAACGAGAGGGAGAGAGAGAGAGAGATGGACAGACATTGTGGGGTCTGGGGTCTATAGTGGTTTTGCCCAATTAGATTCTAGCCAAAGTTAATAAACTGCTCACTAATCACTGTCCAGAAACACAAATTCTATTTCATTTAAAACCATCTTGAAATGGTTAAAAGTGGATAAATCCCCAGGACCTGATCAGGTGTACCCGAGAACTCTGTGGGAAGCTAGAGAAGTGATTGCTGGGCCTCTTGCTGAGATATTTGTATCATCGATAGTCATAGGTGAGGTGCTGGAAGACTGGAGGTTGGCAAACGTGGTGCCACTGTTTAAAAAGGGTGGTAAAGACAAGCCAGGGAACAATAGGCCGGTGAGCCTGACCTCAACCTATCCTCGTATGACCTATTCTCCATTCCAGGCAACATCCTGGTAAATCTCCTCTGCACCCTCTCCAAAGCTTCCACATCTTTCCTAAAATGAGGTGACCAGAACTGCACACAGTACTCCAAATGTGGCCTTACCAAGGTCCTATACGGCTGCAACATCACCTCACGACTCTTGAATTCAATCCCTCTGCTAATGAACGCTAATACACCATAGGCCTTCTTACAAGCTCTATCCACCTGAGTGGCAACTTTCAAAGATCTATGAACATAGACCCCAAGATCCCTCTGCTCCTCCCCCTGACTAAGAACCCTACCGTTAACCCTGTATTCCGCATTCTTATTTGTCCTTCCAAAATGGTCAACCTCACACTTGACAGGGTTGAACTCCATCTGCCACTCCTCAGCCCAGCTCTGCATCATATCTAAGTCCCTTTGCAGCCGACAACAGCCCTCCTCACTGTCCACAACTCCACCAATCTTCGTATCATCTGCAAATTTACTGACCTATTCTTCGACTCCCTCTTCCAAGTCATTAATAAAAATTACAAACAGCAGAGGACCCAGAACTGATCCCTGCGGAACTCCACTTGTAACTGGGCTCCAGGCTGAATATTTACCATCTACCACCACTCTCTGCCTTCGACTGGTTAGCCAGTTCTCTATCCAACTGGCCAAACTTCCCACTATCCCATGCCTCCTGACTTTCCGCATAAGCCTACCATGGGGAACCTTATCAAATGCCTTACTAAAACCCATGTACACGACATCCACTGCTCTACCCTCATCCACATGCTTGGTCACCTCCTCAAAGAATTCAATAAGCCTTGTAAGGCAAGACCTACCCTTCACAAATCCGTGCTGGCTATCCCTAATCAAGCAGTGTCTTTCCAGATACTCGTAAATCCTATCCCTCAGTACCCTTTCCATTACTTTGCCTACCACAGAAGTAAGACTAACTGGCCTGTAATTCCTGGGGTTATTCCTATTCCCTTTTTTGAACAGGGGCACAACATTTGCCATTCTCCAGTCCCCTTGTACCACCCCCGTTGACAGTGAAGACAAAAAGATCATTGCCAACAGTTCTGCAATTTCCTCTCTTGCTTCCCACATAGTCCTAGGATTTATCCTGTCAGTTCCGAGAGACTTGTCTATCCTCAAGTTTTTCAAAATGCCCAACACATCTTCCTTCCTAACAAGTATCTCCTCTAGCTTACCAGTACGTTTCATACTCTCCTCTTCAGCAATACAGTCCCTCTCATTTGTAAATACTGAAGAAAAGTACTCATACAAGACCTCTCCTATCTCTTCCGACTCAATACACAGTCTCCCACTACTGTCCTACAGTCCTACAGTCCCACTACAAAACAGGTCAGAGAGGGTAGTGAATGGAGGGTCTGAAAGGTGGAAGGTGAGCTGGAGAGACGGAGAGGTTTAGGGAAGGAATTCCCCAGACTGGGCCTTTGGCAGCTGAAGGTGCAGCCACTGATGGGGCAGGGAGTAAAATGGGAGCTGCTCACATGTGCTTGGTTTTCCAACATATACTGACATAAACCTGGGTGTACAAGGCAGAAGCACGACGCTAGGAAGGATTGCGAGCTGTGAGGAGGGTAGTTTACCTCAGGGAATCCCAAAGGTAGAGGATTGGGAACTGCAAAAAGCTGATACTGGGAATACAGTCTCCACAGCTGGCTCGACCTGTCTGACAGCAGCTGGGCTCCTGCTCTTGGAGACCACCACTCGCTACCCTAGTCCTCCTGTACCTCCTCCTCTCTCCCTTTCCCCGACCCTCCCCAACCTCCTCTCTCCTTCAGCCCTCCAACCATCATCTCCCCTCCCCCCTCAGCCCACCCCCCACCTCCTCTCTTCCCATCAGTCCTCCCCCACCTCCTCTCTCCTTCAGCTCTATCCCCCCACCTCCTCTCCCCCTCAGCTCTATCCCCCACCTCCTCTCCCCCTCAGCTCTCCCCACCTTCTCCCCTTCCCCCTCCACCTCCCCTTTCCCCCACCTCCTCTCTCCCCCATCTGGCCTCCTTCCACCTCCTCTCTCCTTCAGCTCTCCCCACCTCCTCCCCTTCCCCCTCCTCTCTCCCCTCTCTCCCACCTCCTCTCTCCCCCATCTGTCCTGCTCCCACCTCCTCTCTCCTTCAGCTCTCTCCACCTCCTCCCCTTCCCCCTCCTCTCTCCCCTCTCTCCCACCTCCTCTCTTCCCATCAGTACTCCTCCCACCTCCTCTCTCCTTCAGCTCTCCCCACCTCCTCCCCTTCCCCCTCCTCACTCCCACCTCCTCTCTCCCCCATCTGTCCTGCTCCCACCTCCTCTTTCCTTCAGCTCTTCCCACCTACTCCTCTCTCCCTCACACCTCTCTCTCTCTCTTTCCTCCCCCTAACATCCAAAGCTCTCTCCAATCTCACTGAGGGACAATGCCTCGAATTTTCAAGCCTCGCAATGGGACCCTGGAGAGAAGCCCTTCTGGAAGCACTGACATAGAAACTGAGGAAGACAGAGACTTGTTGGTGGAATGTGTGAAGAGATTTCAAATGAGTATCAGTTATTGAAGGGGGCAGCACAGACGGAGAGTGTGTTTTGTAAACCAACAGTATCCTTGGCTCTTAGGTCCATGAAGAAAAGATTTTACACCCAATAATTGGTTAGGATTTGGAATGCACTGCTGGAGACCGCGGTAGAATGAGATAAATTTGAGCACTCAGAGGGAATTAGACTATAGAGCTGGGGTCTCAGTGACTTACAATGTAACTAATGGAGTGAGACAGGGATCAGTGCTGGGGTCTCAGTGACTTACAGTGTAACTAATAGAGTGAGACAGGGATCAGTGCTGGGGTCTCAGCGATTTACAATGTAACTACTGGAGTGAGACAGGGATCAGTGCTGGGGTCTCAGTGACTTACAGTGTAACTAATGGAGTGAGACAGGGATCAGTGCTGGGGTCTCAGTGATTTAAAATGTAACTAATGGAGTGAGACAGGGATCAGTGCTGGGGTCTCAGTGACTTACAGTGTAACTAATGGAGTGAGAGAGGGATCAGTGCTGGGGTCTCAGTGATTTACAATGTAACTAATGGAGTGAGACAGGGATCAGTGCTGGGGTCTCAGTGATTTACAATGTAACTAATGGAGTGAGAGAGGGATCAGTGCTGGGGTCTCAGTGATTTGCAATGTAACTAATGGAGTGAGACAGGGATCAGTGCTGGGGTCACAGTGATTTACAATGTAACTAATGGAGTGAGAGAGGGATCAGTGCTGGGGTCTCAGTGATTTACAATGTAACTAATGGAGAGAGGGAGGGATCAGTGCAGGGTTCTCAGTGATTTACAATGTAACTAATGGAGTGAGACAGGGATCAGTGCTGGGGTCTCAGTGATTTACAATGTAACTAATGCAGTGAGACAGGGATCAGTGCTGGGGTCTCAGTGATTTACAATGTAACTAATGGAGTGAGACAGGGATCAGTGCTGGGGTCTCAGTGATTTACAATGCAACTAATGGAGTGAGACAGGGATCAGTGCTGGGGTCTCAGTGATTTACAATGTAACTAATGGAGAGAGAGAGAGGGATCAGTGCTGGGGTCTCAGTGATTTACAATGTAACTAATGGAGTGAGACAGGGATCAGTGCTGGTGTCTCAGTGATTTACAATGTAACTAATGGAGAGAGGGAGGGATCAGTGCTGGGGTCTCAGTGATTTACAATGTAACTAATAGAGTGAGAGAGGGATCAGTGCTGGGGTCTCAGTGATTTACAATGCAACTAATGGAGAGAGAGAGGGATCAGTGCTGGGGTCTCAGTGATTTACAATGCAACTAATGGAGTGAGACAGGGATCAGTGCTGGGGTCTCAGTGATTTACAATGTAACTAATGGAGAGAGAGAGGGATCAGTGCTGGGGTCTCAGTGATTTACAATGTAACTAATAGAGTGAGAGAGGGATCAGTGCTGGGGTCTCAGTGATTTACAATGCAACTAATGGAGAGAGAGAGGGATCAGTGCTGGGGTCTCAGTGATTTACAATGTAACTAATGGAGTGAGACAGGGATCAGTGCTGGGGTCTCAGTGATTTACAATGTAACTAATGGAGTGAGACAGGGATCAGTGCTGGGGTCTCAGTGATTTACAATGTAACTAATGGAGTGAGACAGGGATCAGTGCTGGGGTCTCAGTGATTTACAATGTAACTAATGGAGTGAGACAGGGATCAGTGCTGGGGTCTCAGTGATTCACAATGTAACTAATGGAGTGAGACAGGGATCAGTGCTGGGGTCTCAGTGATTTACAATGTAACTAATGGAGTGAGAGAGGGATCAGTGCTGGGGTCTCAGTGATTTACAATGTAACTAATGGAGTGAGACAGGGATCAGTGCTGGGGTCTCAGTGATTTACAATGTAACTAATGGAGTGAGACAGGGATCAGTGCTGGGGTCTCAGTGATTTACAATGTAACTAATGGAGTGAGAGAGGGATCAGTGCTGGGGTCTCAGTGATTTACAATATAACTAATGGAGTGAGACAGGGATCAGTGCTGGGGTCTCAGTGATTTACAATGTAACTAATGGAGTGAGACAGGGATCAGTGCTGGGGTCTCAGTGAGTTACAATGTAACTAATGGAGTGAGACAGGGATCAGTGTTGGGGTCTCAGTGATTTACAATGTAACTAATGGAGTGAGACAGGGATCAGTGTTGGGGTCTCAGTGATTTACAATGTAACTAATGGAGTGAGACAGGGATCAGTGCTAGGGTCTCAGTGATTTACAATGTAACTAATGGAGTGAGACAGGGATCAGTGTTGGGGTCTCAGTGATTTACAATGTAACTAATGGAGAGAGACAGGGATCAGTGCTGGGGTCTCAGTGATTTACAATGTAACTAATGGAGTGAGACAGGGATCAGTGCTGGGGTCTCAGTGATTTACAATGTAACTAATGGAGTGAGACAGGGATCAGTGCTGGGGTCTCAGTGATTTACAATGTAACTAATAGAGTGAGACAGGGATCAGTGCTGGGGTCTCAGTGATTTACAATGTAACTAATGGAGTGAGACAGGGATCAGTGCTGGGGTCTCAGTGATTTACAATTTAACTAATGGAGTGAGTCAGGGATCAGTGCTGGGGTCTCAGTGATTTACAATGTAACTAATGGAGTGAGACAGGGATCAGTGCTGGGGTCTCAGTGATTTACAATGTAACTAATGGAGTGAGACAGGGATCAGTGTTAGGGTCTCAGTGATTTACAATGTAACTAATGGAGTGAGACAGGGATCAGTGCTGGTGTCTCAGTGATTTACAAGGTAACTAATAGAGTGAGACAGGGATCAGTGCTGGGGTCTCAGTGATTTACAATTTAACTAATAGAGTGAGACAGGGATCAGTGCTGGGGTCTCAGTGATTTACAATGTAACTAATGGAGTGAGACAGGGATCAGTGCTGGGGTCTCAGTGATTTACAATGTAACTAATGGAGTGAGACAGGGATCAGTGCTGGGGTCTCAGTGATTTACAATGTAACTAATGGAGTGAGGGAGGGATCAGTGCTGGGGTCTCAGTGATTTACAATGTAACTAATGGAGTGAGACAGGGATCAGTGCTGGGGTCTCAGTGATTTACAATGTAACTAATGGAGAGAGGGAGGGATCAGTGCAGGGTGTTGAAGATTTCACAATCCACTTGCAGGATAGCGACGTTTGCTGATCACTCCAAATGTTGCCCAGTAGGCAGTGACCTGTAGACTGTCTGGTTGGGTATGGATGGGTTTGCTGAGTGGACAGATGTGGTTCGGGTGCAGTGTGATGTGCGACAATGTGAACATTCTGGTTTGGTATCATGAACAGAATCGAATGCAGTGAGGGATCACAGAATTCAATCGTCCAGAGGGGTCTGTGTATCCTGGTCCCTGAGCTACATTAAACTGGTGCACAGTAAGTGCAGGTATTTAGTGCTCACAGATAGTGCTGAGTGATGGGGAAATCCTGCTGCAACCCTACAGATCTTTTACTGAAGACATCCAGAGTACAATATCACTGTGCTTTTATTTCATGAAGGATAATTGAGCAGGTCATGTGTTTTTTCATTAAATGTTAAAGGAATGAGAGGTGACCTTGTTGTAACATCCTGAGGAAGTGTGACTGGGAGGGATTCTGAGAGGATGCTTCCCTGTACCGCAGACTACCATGACGTATCTTTGTTTAATACCCGGAGGTTCTTCTGTTGAAGATGGAGCTGGGAAAGCGTTTGCCTTTCCCCAACAATCACCAGACAGGAGTGTTCCCTCCCACTTCAACAGTCCAAGACATTCGACCTCGGACCTTCG
Source organism: Chiloscyllium punctatum (assembly GCF_047496795.1). Classification (NCBI taxonomy): domain Eukaryota; kingdom Metazoa; phylum Chordata; class Chondrichthyes; order Orectolobiformes; family Hemiscylliidae; genus Chiloscyllium; species Chiloscyllium punctatum. The sequence goes on along the minus strand of NC_092768.1, from coordinate 52,773,244 downwards.
GGTGACCATCCTCCAAGGCGGACTTCAGGACAGGCGGCAGCGAAAAGTGGCTGAGCAGAGGCTGATAGCTAAGTTCAGTCCCCACAGGGAGGGCCTTAACCAGGACCTTGGGTTCATGTCAGACTACAGGTGACCACCATTGCACTGTACACCCACACACAGATACTCCTGCACACAACAGACTCACACACACACACACACAGATACTCCTACACTCACACAGACACACACTTTCTCTCTCTCACACACACACACACACACAGCCCTCTCTGTCTCTCACACACACACTCTCTCTCACACACAACACACACACTTTCTCTCTCTCACACACATACACTGCCCTCTCTCTTTCTCACACACACACTTTCTCTCTCTCTCTCACACACACACATACACTGCCCTCTCTCTCACACACACACTGTCCTCCCTCTCTCTCTCACACATACACTGCCCTCTCCCTCTCTCTCTCTCACACACACACACTTTCTCTCTCTCACTCGCACACACAAACACTCTGACATGCATATACTTCATCTCACTCACTCTCTCACGCAACACACTCACACAGACCTTCTCTCATACATGCACACTTGCACTCACTCTCTCCCAGGCATATACTCCCTCACATTTGTACAGGCACTCCCTGAAGCACACTCACACTCACACACATGCTCTTACACACATATTCCCCCTCACAAGTACACACACTCTCTCAAGAGAATGTGCACCTACACACGCACCCCCACACTCTCTCCTTCTCCCTCACAGACACGCACACATCTAACCATGGGGGTGAATTTGCAATTGCCGATTTGAATTTGCAGTTACATTCTATTTTGTTCAAAAAACACACAATCTGTTGGCAGTCAGTCAATGTGGAGTTTTATAAATTCCTACTTTGGAAATAAAACCAGTCTGACTCCAGGATAAGACACAAAAACAAGGCCTCACAGCTAAAATACATTGTCTGAATTGAGGCGTCACCTTCTTTCTGATAAATATCACACAACACCGGGTTGTAATCCAACAGGTTTGTTTGGTACCACAACCTTTCGAAGCACTGCTCCTATATCAGACTTTTATTCTGGTAAAACCTGAAGTTATCTTGGTGCAGGGATTTACATATTAACCAATCGAAACCTGCATCTCCATTCGAACTGATTAAAGATTTAATAACTACCTTGGTTTGTTCAGTATGTTTGTGTACATTGTATGACCCTTTTGATGTTTTACGGTAAATTCTGTGTCTGTTGTATTCTCTCTCTCTCTCTCTCTCTCTCTCTTGAGCTGCCTGAGGACAGAGTGGGGTGTCCAAAAGCTTGTGGCTCCAAATAATCCTGGTGGACTATAACCTGGTGTTGTGTGATTGTTCACTTTGTCCACCCCACTCTAACACCGGCACCTCCACATCAAGTGTCACACTTTCAGAGTGTCTGTGCTCAGTGCAATTCTTTCCTGCAGCCGAAGGGGCTGGGGAATTGAATAAATTCAAGGCAGAATTTGAGGTTTGATCAACACAGGACTCAATGGTCATCGGGGCAGGCAGGACAGTGAGTTCAGGTTACAATGGGATCTTGGGAGCTCATCGGTTGGAGTCCCCAAAATAAAGGCCATTCCATTCAGATTTCTCATTTTCATTTGGACCTGATGCTATCTTTTCTGCATCTGGATCTCTAAATATTTCTACTTATCTGCATATTAGTCACATCTCACATAAATGTAATAACTTACATTAACAGCTTTTCTTTGAACACAATGAAATGTCTCTAAATGCTAACACAGCAGATTTATGAACCAAAATGTGACACTGACCATCCAAAAGGAGGAAGACACACAGGGATGTTTAGGGAGAGTATTTCAGAGCTTTGGGCCATTTAAAAGCAGAGATTGCTTCTGCATCACCAAGTCACATCCTCCTGTCTCTGACCACAATCCAAATTCAACATATGAAGCTTCAGGGGTGTGACTCCTGCCTGGAACAAAATATCCAGCTGATGTTACATCTCCCTGGTGCCTGTAATGTTCAGACTCCAGTTCAGACCAGCAACTTAGGGGTCACCTTTATCATGTTTTATTTAACAAGTTTACAACGATCGGTCAATAATGATTTGTAGGTACGTTAAGTGGTTTAACTATTTAATTATAAATATAACCCAGTGCTTGTATGTCCCCAGTGGCTGACAGAATCACTGCACTTGTTCAGACAGAATATTTATTCAATCCCTTCGGGCTGGGTTGATTGCTGGTCTCTGGCTCCCTCTTGTGGTCTAATCCTATTTTATTGGAAATCACAACAGAATCTCTTCAGTCATTCACTGACTCCCCAGACTGACACTTTGGACAGAGCTGAACTCTGTGAGGAGCTGCTGTCCCTTGTATGCTTCCCGAGAGCATTGGTATTTATATTATCCGCTGGTGTAAAGTCAGCGCTGCAACACGTCAAGAAACAAGATTTGACTCGCTCCCTATTATTCCAGAAAAAGATAACAGCAGATTATAGTCCAACAGGTTTATTGGGAAGCACTAGCTTTCTGAGCGCTGCTCCTTCATCAGGTGGCCAGTGGGGCAGGATCCGACACAGAATTTATCGTAAAAGGTCAAAGTGTCATAAAACTGATGTGATGTATTGAACAAACCGAGATTGCTGTTAAGTCTTTAATCACTCAGAATGGAGTTGCACGTTTTGATTATTATGTAAATGCAAGAACTTCTGGCAATTTACATTCCTGAGATAACTGAAGGTTTTATTTTTAAAAAGTGACACCTCAGCTCAGACAATGCATTAAAGGTGAGGTTACAGTCTGTATCCTAACCTCGAGTCAGACTGGTTCTATTTCCAAAGTAGGAATTTTTAAAATGTCACATTGACTGGCTGCCTACAGATTGTGTATTTTTTGAACTAAATAGAATGTATCTGCAAATACAAATCTGCAAATATAAGTTCACCCCATAGGCCTTATATGTGTGTTTGTTTGTGTGTGTGTTGGGGTGGGGGGTGCTCTGTGGTATCGGGAATATTGACCAGGGGCTCTGTGTTCAAGGAGGACCTGTGCTTTAGAGATTTACAACGGGCTCTGTGTTTTCGGGTTTATTTACAGGGGGCTCTATTTTAGGGTTTATTTACAGGGAGTTCTGTGTTTTAGAATTTATTTACAGGGATCCCTGTGTTTTAGGGTTTATTTACAGGGGACTCTGTGTTTTAGGGTTTATTTACAGGGATTCTGTGTTTTAGGATTTATTTACAGGGATCCCTGTGTTTTAGGGTTTATTTACAGGGGGCCCTGTGTTCTAGGGTTTATTTATGGGGGCTCTGTGTTTTAGGCTTTATTTAGAGGGAGACTGTGTTCTAGGGTTTATTTACAGGGATCCCTGTGTTTTAGGGTTTATTTACAGGGGGCCCTGTGTTCTAGGGTTTATTTACAGGGGCTCTGTGTTTTAGGGTTTATTTACAGGGGGGCTCTGTTTTAGGGTTTATTTACAGCGAGCCCTGTGTTTTAGGGTTTATTTACAGGGGGCTCTGTGTTTTAGGGTTTATTTACAGGGGGCTCTGTTTTAGGGTTTATTTACAGGGAGCTCTGTGTTTTAGGGTTTATTTACAGGGGGCTCTGTTTTAGGGTTTATTTACAGGGAGCTCTGTGTTTTAGGGTTTATTTACAGGGAGCCCTGTGTTTTAGGGTTTATTTACAGGGGGCTCTACGTTTTAGGGTTTATTTACAGGGGGCCCTGTGTTTTAGGGTTTATTTACAGGGGGCTCTGTGTTTTAGGGTTTATTTACAGGGGGCTCTGTTTTAGGGTTTATTTACAGCGAGCCCTGTGTTTTAGGGTTTATTTACTGGGGGCCCTGTGTTTTAGGGTTTATTTACAGCGAGCCCTGTGTTTTAGGGTTTATTTACAGGGGGCTCTGTGTTTTCGGGTTTATTTACAGGGGGCTCTGTTTTAGGGTTTATTTACAGCGAGCCCTGTGTTTTAGGGTTTATTTACAGGGGGCCCTGTGTTTTAGGGTTTATTTACAGGGAGCCCTGTGTTTTAGGGTTTATTTACAGGGGGCATTATGTTTTAGGGTTTATTTACAGGGAGCCCTGTGTTTTAGGGTTTATTTATAGGGGGCTCTGTGTTTTAGGGTTTATTTACAGGGGGCCCTGTGTTCGAGGGTTTATTTACAGGGGGCTCTGTGTTTTAGGGTTTATTTACAGGGGGCTCTATGTTTTAGGGTTTACTTACAGGGGGCCCTGTGTTTTAGGGTTTATTTACAGGGAGCCCTGTGTTTTAGGGTTTATTTATAAGGGGCCCTGTGTTTTAGGGTTTATTTACAGGGGGCCCTGTGTTTTAGGGTTTATTTACAGGGGGCCCTGTGTTTTAGGGTTTATTTACTCGGGGCCCTGTGTTTTAGGGTTTATTGAGATCGAGCAGCCATTACCGGTTATTAAATACAAACTCTATATTCTCGCCGACCACTCTACAGGTGGGTGACCACTTAACCAAACCTTAATTTTAATTGGTTCCGATTTTGGATGTCACTAAGCAATTGAATTGTTCCAACCCTACTGTTGGGGGACTGCAGGGCAGTGATTCTCCTGGGTACCGGCCTCTGAGTTTTCCTACTCAAATCAGGCCTGGTAAGACTCCTTTGCTGTTTTGAGTCCGGATACCAGCGACAACTACAATGGTTTGCCTGTCCAGGTCCTGAAGAACTTTCTAGTCACTTGGCCGAAGCCCGGTTTTGTTGTGGGGTTTTGCTGTAGGCTGGCTGGCCTTGTGTCCCTCTGCTCAGGGTATGGCTTGTGTGAGGCTCTGCGATTGCCTACACTCAAGTGGTGTTTCCCAAGCTTAGTCAGAGAGATGGGTGCATCCACTTCCATTGGGATGGCCTGTAGCTCCCATTCTCCACTTACTGCATCTTCTAATGACAGTGCCAGTGGTAGTGCTTGTCTAAAGTCCAGTTGGACTTCACCGAGTAGGTGCTTCTTCACGGTTATGTCATTAATCCCAAATGTTAAACAGTCTGTGAGCATCTCATTCAGATGTTAACAAAAAAATCATATGCCTCTGCCAGTCATCTTAATCTCATCAATAATCTAGATCCGGATTCCCCTGCTTCTCTAACAGCTGAATAAAACCGATAGTCTCAGAATTGGAGGAGGTTTGAGGTCGTAATATTCCTTCACTAATTCCATCAACTCTTGGAAGGTTTTAGTGTCTGGTGTCTCTGGAAAAGTTAAGTCCCTTATAACTGAGAAGGCTGTGGGTCCACAAGCAGTCAGAAGGATTACTCATTACTGTCTGCCCCACTGTCATTTGCCCAGACAAAATATTGCATACTTTCCACACAGTGGGCCCAGTCATCGGAGGGATCAATGAATCAAGCTTCCCAAATAAAGTAATGATGCCAGAAATTCTCCAACTCCAAGATGACTGTTGCAAGTGAATGTTCTTCAGGCATGTCCTTTTGTTTTCCTGTTGTCACTAAAATAACTGTGCAGAGGCCAGTATCCCATCACCAAGTCCCTCTTTATTTATTTGTGCACAGAACACTGGTCATGGCCAGCCAGCTCGGGGTCAGTCACCCGAACTGAGAAGATTCTCATCTCCTGGTTATTTAGTTTTTTCTTTTCAATTGCCAAGCATCGGTAGTGCTTATTTTTCCACGCATCCATGTCATGTGTGTGCAGGTATAGTCTCCTGGTTATGTTGGTCAGTCAGGCTTTCATGATTGGTCCAGGTTAACAACCCAAATCAATGACCTCACAGTCCATGAGGTCAACTTGGCTCCAACCACTACAAAGGTCTTGGGCTGAGACAGTAATTTTTTTTTTTAAATGTAATGAATATGCACACAAATATGTCAAAAAGAAACCAAGTACAGCTGTCCTTGTTTATTAGGAGCTGTAATTTGGAAATAGGTTTGAATGTATGGAAGGTTATTGTTGGGGTAAAAGAACTAATACAAAGGACAGTACTGCACAGGAACAGCCCTTTTGGCCCACCCAGACTCTGCTGACACACAGTAACTTTCTAAACTAAATAAGCTTTTGCCACGACTCTGTTCATATCCCTCTATTCCCTGCCTATTCATATATCTGTCAAGATGCCTCTTGGGTGTTGCTGCTGTATCCACCTGTTTTTTACTTCAAAAATATACTTTATTCATAAAATTATTTGGATCTCGATACAATTGGTCATGCCATTCTTGTGCACACATTACATTGTTTTACATACAGTCATCGAAATTGATTTTTCCTATATACAAGTCTGTGCATTTTCTATCCAGCTCTTCTGCTGATGCGTCAGCAGAGCCCAAATGGCTGGGTGGGCCCCCTGTTCTTCTTAGGCAGGCAGATGTTACACAGTGGTCTTTCCCCACCGCACCTTGGCGGCAGCTGCCCCAAGCTTCAGCGCGTCCCTCAACACGTAGTCCTGGACCTTGGAATGTGCCAGTCTGCAACACTCAGTCAGGGTCAACTCCTTCAGCTGGAAGATCAACAGGTTTCGAACCGCCCAGAGAACGTCCTTCACCGAGTTGATGATCCTCCGGGCACAGTTAATGTTCATCTCGGTGTGCGTCCCGGGGAACAGGCCATAGAGCACGGAGTCCCGCGCCACAGCACTGCTCGTGACGAACCTCAACAGACACCACTGCATTCCTCACCAGACTTCTTCTGCATAGGCACATTCCAGAAGGAGGTGTGTGACAGTCTCGTCCCCCCCGCAGCCGCTTCGAGGGCAGCGTGCGGTGCGGCTGAGAGTCCGGGTGTGCATAAAGGATCTCACAGGCAGAGCCCTTCTCACCACCAGCCAAGCCACGTCTTGGTGCTTGTTGGAAAGTTCTGGCGATGAGGCATTCTGCCAAATGGCTTTGACAATCTGCTCAGGGAACCGCTCGACAGGATCCGCCCTCTCCTTTTCCCGAAGGGTCTCAAGGACGCTGACCACTTCCTGATGGACTTGTGGTCAAAGGTGTTTTTCTTCATAAACTTCTCCACGAAGGACAGGTGATACGGAACGGTCCAACTACTCGGAGCATTCCGTGGCAGCGAGGCCAGGCCCATCCTTCGCAACACCGGGGACAGGTAGAACCTCAGTACATAGTAACTCATAGTGTTTGCGTACTGGGGATCCACGCACAGCTTGATGCAGCCACACACAAAGGTGGCCATCAGGGTGAGGGTGGTATTGGGTGTGTTTTATCCCCCATTGCCCAGATCGAGTCCCTTCAGACCCGGTCCATCTTTGACCTCTATACAAATTGGAAAATGGCCCAGGTGACTGCAGCGGCATACGTTCTGGGAATAGTCCAGACCTATGCCATGTATATCAGCAATGACAGCGCCTCACACCTGATGACCAAGTTTTTTCCCACAATGGAGAGCGACTGTAGCTTCCATCTGCCCAGTTTCTGCCTCACTTTGCTGATACACTCCTCCCAAGACTTGACACACGCCCAGTCCCTCTGAACCAAATGCCCAGCACCTTGCGGTGGTTGGTCCTGATGGTGAAGGGGATGAAGGACTGGTCGGCCCAGTTCCCGAAGAGAATGGCCTCACTATTGCCTTGGTTTACCTTGGTCCCCAAGGCCCATTCAAACTGGTCACATATGTACATGAGTCTGTGCACGGACAGCGGATCCGAGCAGAAAACGGCGACATCATCCATGTACAGGGAGGCCTTAACCTGCAGGCCCCCACTGCCAGGAATAGTCACCCCTCTCAGTCTCACATCCTTCCTGATGGACTCAGCAAATGGCTCTATGCAGCACACAAACAAGGCAGGAGAGAGAGGGCAGCCCTGCCTGACTCCAGACCTGACTGGGAAGCTGTTCAGTCATGCGACTGAGTCGACTTCTCCCATAATGGTCCTCAGTGAAGCCATTGTCACCAGCAACTGGAGGACTGCTTTCAATTTTCACCTTTAATTCATTCTCACTTTTGCCAAGTCAAAGGACTGGCCATGGGCACCCACGCAGATTCCAGTAATGCTAACCTGTTTATCGGATATGTGGAGTAATCCTTGTTCCAGTCCTACACTGGGCCCTTACCGCAATTCATTTTTCAGAACATTTGCGACTGTTTTGGTGCTGCTTCATGCTCCTGAATTTTGCCTTCAATATCCACATCTCTATAACTTACATTTCATCCTCTTCTGGCTTTTGCCTTCCATTCCTTGACCTCCCTGGTTCCACTTTGGGGAAGAAGCTGTCCACTGCCATCACTACAAAGCCACAGATTCCCATAGCTACCTTCATTACATCACACATCAAACAACAATTCCATCTCACTCTCTCAGTTCCTTTGTCAATGTCATATTTATTTGGTTGATGCCACCTTCCAAACCCGCGTGACTGACATCACTTCCTTCTTTCATAATTGTGGTTGATAGGGCCCTCAACTGGATCCAACCTATCAGCCACCCTTCCTTTCTGACCTTTTCTCATCACTCACAACAGCATGATTGTGTCACCCTTGTCCTTACTTTTCATCCCACTTGCCTCCATATTCATAGAGTCATGGAAACAGACCCTTCAGTCCAACCCGTCCATGCTGACCAGATATCTCAACCCAATCTAGTCCCACCTGCCAGCACCCAGCCCATATCCCTCCAAACCCTTCCTATTCATATACACAACCAAATGCCTCTTGAATGTTGCAATTGTACCAGCTTCCACACATCCTCTGGAAGTCCATTCTACATACATACCACTCCCTGCATGAAAAAGTTGCCCCTTAGGTCTCTTTTATATCTTTCCCCTCTCACCCTAGACCTATGCCTTCTAGTTCTGGACTTCCCGACCCCACGAAAAAGACTTTGTCTATTTACCCTATCCATGCCCCTCATAATTTTGTAAATCTCCATAAGGTCACCCCTCAGCCTCCGATGCTCCGGGGAAAGCAGCCCCAGCCTGTTCAGTATCTCCCTATAGCTCAAATCCTCCAACCCTGCCAACATCCTTGTCAATCTTTTCTGAACCCTTTCAAGTTTTACATCTTTCCGATAGCAAGGAGACCAGAATTGCATGCAATATTCCAACAGTGGCCTAACCCATGTCCTGTACAGCCGCAACATGACCTCTCATCTCCTGCACTCAAAGGCTCATTTTCCACCATTTCAGCCAACTCCAGCAGAATGCCACCATCAAACATTTCTTTCTCTCACTGTCCCGTCTGCATTTCATAGGGATCACTCCCTCGAAGACAGCCTCATGCCGTCTGCCAACACCAACACCACTCTCCTTCCCCTGGCAACTTTCCACGTACCCGCAAAAGGCGCAACAGCTGCCCCTTCACCTCCTCCCTGCTCACCATCCAGGGGCCTAAACAATATTTCCAGCAGAGGGAGCTCTTCACCTGTACCTTCACTAATCTTGCATATACTATTCTCTGCAACTAATGTGGCCAAACACAGACTGGGTGACTGCTTTACAGAGCACCTTCAGTCTATACACGGGCACCATCCGGACCTTACCATAGCACGTCATTTTAACACAGGGTCCTGCTTGTCTGCCCAGTTGTCTGTCCTCTGCAGTGCTTCAGTGATTCACAGCGAAAAGAGGAGGAGCAATACCTCATCTTCAGGCGAAACATTTTACAACCTTTTGGGCTCAATATTGAGTTCAACATGGTCAGATTGTGATCCCACTTCCATTCCTTCCCTTTCTTTTAGCTTTAATTGTTACATTGTTACATTGAAAGTGGAGTCGCGGGTAGAAGGGATAGTGAAGAAGGCGTTTGTTATGCTTTCCTTTATTGGTCAGTGTATTGAGTACAGAGGTTGGGAGGTCATGTTGCGGCTGTACAGGACATTGGTTAGGCCACTGTTGGAATGTTGCGTGCAATTCTGGCCTCCTTCCTATCGGAAAGATGTTGTGAAACTTGAAAGAGTTCAGAAAAGATTTACAAAGATGTTGCCAGGGTTGGAGGATTCGAGCTATCGGGAGAGGTTAAATAGGCAGGGGCTGTTTTCAGTGGAGCGTCGGAGGATCTCAGGTGACCTTATACAAGTTTATAAAATCATGAAGGGCATTGATAAGATAAATAGGCAAAATCTTTTTCCCTGTGATGGGGGAGTCCAGAATGAGAGGGGATAAGTTTAGGGTGAGAGGAGAAAGATATAAAAGAGACCTGTGGGGCAACTATTTCACGCAGAGAGTGGTGTATGTATGGAATGAGCTGCCAGAGGAAGTGGTGGAGGCTGGTACAATTGCAGTATTTAAAAGGCATCTAGATGGGTATATGAATCGGAAGGGTTTGGAGGGATATGGGCCGGGTGCTGGCAAGTGGGACTAGATTGGATTGGGATATCTGGTCGGCATGGGCGAGTTGGACTGAAGGGTCTGTTTCCATGCTGTACATCTCTATGACTCTATTGTTAACTAGACACGCCCAGCAGGTCAGGCAGCATCCGAGGAGCAGGAGAGTCAATGTTTCAGGCATAGGCCCGTCATCCTAGGAAAGTGTGCTTTTCCAGCGCCACCCCTTTTGACTCTGATTTCCAGCATCTGCAGTCCTCATTATTCAGTCATTCACGATTAGATTAGATTCCCTACAGTGTGGAAACAGGCCCTTCGGCCCAACCAGTCCACACCGACCCTCCGAAGATTAACCCACCCAGAGCCATTTCCTCTCTGACTAATGCGCCTAACACTATGGGCAATTTAATCATGGCCAGTTCACCTAACCTGCACATCTTTGTGACTGTGGGAGGAAACCAGAGCACCCGGAGGAAACCCACGCAGACACTGCGAGAGCGTGCAAACTCCACACAGTGGAATCGAACCTGGGATCCTGGTTCTGTGAGGCTACAGTGGTAACCGTGCTGCCCCAAACATATTCTGATCAGTGATTCTAAACTATTGACATCCTTTCTCCCCCAACACTCCACACCATCCCTACCTCGCCCCACCCCCCAAACCACCCCGCTCCTCCCCCCACAGTCCCAATATTGCATGAAAGCTCACCTCTCCACACTTTAGGTCAGCTCTGATGAACAGTGATCTGGACTCAAAACGTTTGCTTGCTTTCTGATCGCCATCAGTTTTTTTCCTGTTTCAATACACCAGTCCAACATCTACAGTACTTTGCTCTGACTTCCGATTTTCTTAATATGTTTTCCAGTAATCATATCTCTCGCCATTGAGACATGCCAGCCCATACTGTTCCTGAAAAATGACCACTGGAATAAGACATGAATAAACCTAATGTAGAAAACTTTTGTACTAATTCCTGACTCATTTGTAATTGCATTATGGTACTGGAGGATAACTGACCTTCCTTGCAAACTTAAACAGGCATGTTGTACGTTTTGCCAGATTGGGATCTTTTGCGTGAAGGATGTGAGTTGTCCATATATACTACAGCACTGATCTGAATGACGAACGGTATATAACCCTCAATTTTCCCTATTTCTTTCTTCATTTGATTTGAACCCCTGAATACCGTCCCCCCATAACAATTACTTTCACTTAACTTGTGTCAGAACTTTGTTCTCATTTTGACAGGTTAAACCTACGTTAAGGAGCTGAATGTGTTTTGGCGCTGTGGTGACTGATGTTGAGTGCATAAGTAATCTGTCAGTTCCAGTAGCTCATAAAAAAAATTAAATGGAAATCCAAAGTGGGTATTTGGTAATAATAAGAAGCATGTTACATAAAACTATATCAAACATTTGTTCGGTCCACATTGTGTATTTCTGGTCAATACAGGGTACCACATTACATGCAAAATATAAATACTTTCAGGAGGATGCAAATTCTCGAATGGTCTGTATTGTCCTTATGTTTCTCGAAGGATCAAATGGTCAACTCCTGTTTCTGTTTCTAATGGTTTAAATCTTATCCCGTTTTTCGCTTCCCACGACAATACTAATTCATTCCAGTTCATTCTCCACTTCTGATGTCCACGTGAAACGTTTCTGGAATCTACGCTTGGATATATCAGGAAAAGACAAAAGTAAACTTCATTCACTTGTGTATATTCTAAAATGGTCGGTTTCTTTCAACAATGTGAAATTCCGGTGTTCTGCAGAGCCAATATTCCTAGTCCTCGGGCGGTTTACACACGTGGGACTCTCAGAAAACTCTGTGGCTCTTATTTCCGAATTCCAAGAATCCTCGTACTCCCAAGCTGTGACTGTCTATGTCTTCAAATGACTGTGCTGGTGATGGTCTTCAGTTCTTTCTCTAATAGGCTTAAACATTGCTGCTTTGGAAAGTGGTTCTGGTTGCGAGTCATTACTTCTGGTCACGACTATAATTCTGACCAGTTTGATGACCTGAATGGAAACAGAATGCACTTACAAAATTCATCGCGCCTTATAGTATCTGTCGAGAGAAAGAAACTTAATATTTCCAGTTAAATAGAAAATCCTCTTTCTTGGACAATAAAAAAAAGAAAGTGAGCTATTCTGTTTTGGAAGTTGGTGACATCTAGGAATGTTGTTAGCTCTGCAGTCAACCAGACCAGCAGGGCGGGTTCTCTCCCACAAATTTTCAAGTTCTTATGAAATACAGTAATTTACCAGTTAGCAATAAAGTTATATACTTCGTACTTGTTATTCGGCATCATTTTGCTTCTGGTAAATAAAGATGTCAGTGGTGATATATTAATCTCAATGGCTGATGGAGTTCAATCTGGATAAAAGCGAGGTATTGCAATTTAAATTAGATTAGATTCCCTACAGTGCGGAAACAGGCCCTTCGGCCCAACAAGTCCACACCAACTCAGAATCATTTCCCTCTGACGAATGCGCCTAACACCATGGGCAATTTAGCCAATCCACCTAATCTACCCAGTTTTGGGCTGTGGGAGGAAACCGGAGTACCCAGAGAAAACCCACACAGACACGGGGAGAATGTACAAACTCCACACAGACAGTCACCGGAAGCTGGAATCGAACCCAGGTCCCTGATGCTATGAGGCAGCAGTGCTAACCACTGAGCCACCGTGCGGCCCCTGCAGCAAAAAAAAAGCAGGGCTTATGCAATTATTGGTAGGGCTTTGGGTACCGTTGTACAACAGAGGATCTAAGAATTCAAGTGTATAACTATTTGACTTTGCATTCCCTAAAAAACAGCATAGTTTTTAAAAGGCGTTTAGCACTCAGTCCTTCGAGTATAGGAGTTGGGAAGTCGTGATGACGTTAGACAGGGCATTGCCGAGGCCCGTACTGGAATGCTGTGACCAGTTCTGGCAACTCAATTTTGGGAGGGTTATTATTAAGCTGGAGAGTGCTCTGAAGTGATTCACGAGGATTTTTGCTGGGTATGGAAGGTTTGTATTAGAAAGAGAGTTTGGGAGTATTCTCATTGTAGCGGAGGAGGTTAAGAGGCTGCCTTATGAAGTTCTTAAAATGATGAAGGATAGAGAGACAGTTTCTGATCGGTGTCTTCTCCCTGAGTGAGGGATTTCAAAACTAAGGGGTCACATTTTTCAGATGCGAGAACAGAGATTTTAAAAAGAGATGGGGACAAATTTATTACACAAAAGAATGAACGCATTTGGAATGAACTTCCTGTGGAAGCGTTAGATGTGTGTGCAATTACACATTTAAAAGTTGAAATGAATAAGTACATGAAGAGTGAATATTCGGAGGGTTATGGGCCAGCAGCAGCTAGGTGGGACTAGCTTAGCTTGGGAATACATTTTGTATGGACTAATTGGACCAAAGGGTCTGTTTCCGTGCTGTGTGACTCTGTGAATCTATGATTGCATGCATTTGACAGAAGTTTTACATTCCAGATGAGTCTTTCTCGACTCAATGCCTCTGAGACACTTTGTCCCGTGGCTTTGCCATGGGATGGGAAATGACGTATGCAGGGATTGCGAGCATGACTCGAGGACATTGGATTTTAGGGGTAATTCCGTGAGAACAGTTGTATTAATCTGTTATCATTCTTTCATAACGCAATGTGGGGTGTCACTGACTTGGTTGGCAATGAGTGTCCATGCTGAACTAAACTGGAGAAACTCATGACCTTGAACCACTTGCAGTTCATGGACTGGAAAATATAGCCAAGAGACATTTCAAGACGCAGTTTACCCAGCGACAGTGAAGCCAGTGTGACAGTGAAGCCAGTGGAAGACTTGGAGAAGATGTTTCAGATTTTAATTTTCACAATCATATGGTGGACAGAACTTTGCAGAGACAGGCGGTAGATGGCAGAATTCGAGGTCTTTGATCAGGTATTACAATCCCAGTAGTTCTATGACAGATCGTGTTCATTGATATCCCACAGGATGCAAGTGGAAGGGATTCAGTAAAAATTCTTTGTTGTTGAAAAAACTGAAATCAGACTGGGAACTGAAAGAGTTTATTCATTAGCCCATGCAGAGAAAGGTTATGGTTTCTTGATGTAATCGAAATGACAACCTTCCTGACCATCCTGAAGTCTTCTAAGTCTTAAATCCATGAGACAACTAACACTGGGGGTTATCTCATTTATTGCTGCTTCTTCATGTTTGTAATTGTCCGAGCAGGGAGCTTACCTTTATCATCCCATATTAATTAATATTGTCATTCGGAGTGTGATTCCTGGCACGTGAATCCTGATTAATGCAACAAACAAATATTAGTTTTGCTGTGTGTTCTTCACCATTGTTTAAGTTATTTCGTCTGTCATGTTTTAAGACAATGGAGCACGCCAACTCAAAATTCGTTCGACTTTTTTCTCTGTGAAGTTAGTTCATAATAGAATAGTATTTCCTCAGCTGCAGTTCAAGTGTTCAGAGTTGCACCCTTGAGCCATTCGATTCTGCATCCAACTTCCCCATCTAATTTTCAAAGAGAAACCTTGGAGAGTTGAGTACGTTTGTGCTTTTTTGTGTTTGCAGGAGGACGAAAATCTGACACCTCCTGGAAAGAGATCATCATTTGACAGGATTTTAAACACTAACTGCCATTACTACAAAACAAACGTAAAAGTTTGTTCAAGATTTGGAGGTGCCATTGGACTGGGGTGTGCAAAGTTAAAAATCACACAACACCCGTTTAAAGTCCAGCAGGTTTATTTGGAAGCACTAGCTTTCGGAGCGCTGCTCCTTCATCAGATGGGTGACCTGATGACAACCACTGATGAAGGAGCAGCGCTCCGAAAGCTGGTGCTACGAAATAAATCCGTTGGACTATAACCTGGTGTTGTGTGATTTTTAAAGTTTATTCAAGTGTGTGAAATCATTTGAGATCATTAATGATAATGACCAACTTTACTCAATTTAGTGACTAACTTATTGTCAGCAAAAAAAAAGACAAAGAACTGTAGATGCTGGAAATTAGAAGCACAAATGGAAATTGCTGGAAAAGCTCAAAGGGTCTGGGAGCACCGAGGGGAAAAAATCCTAGTTAACATTTCGGATCCAAGGACCCTCCCTTCAGGGGTAATTATCAGTTTAGACCAAGAAAATAAAAGTGATGGTCCTAGTAAAGTCTGACTCCACAAAGTATTGGACTTAAAACGATTTCTTTGACCTGTTTGTTCAGTGACTCTGATTGCTAGGTCTACCCCATACATTCGTCACTGATGAATTTACCTGTTGTATTAGAGGAAGTGCAGTTTCACTGCATTCGTCCTGCCAAATCAACAAAACCTCGAGCAATAAAAATGTGCATGCATTGTCTCCAGAAAGACAGTATAGAACGAAATCTCAGCGTCAGACATAGAAATGTTTCAACTTTTGTCCACAATCGAGTAGCAATAATTTGGCTTGGGAAATTATCGAAGTAGAATCTGAGAATAAATGAAAACAAATGCTGATGTTATCACCATTGTTCAGAGTGTGAAAAGAATAGATTGGAAAGTTAAAGCAATGACAAAGGTTTTGGCCTAGCCATTTGACTATTATGCATTTTATTGAAGTCGATCGAATGGAGCCATGATTTAATGTACAGCTGTATGTGTCCAGTAAATACCACAAAGGTTAAATTCACTGCTTCCATTTTAATTGACACATTTCAGTGTTAAGGCTTTTGACAGAGAGAGAGAGAGAGAGAGCTAGCAACACATACTTAATGGGAGAATAAAGATGAAACAGAGAGTGGGGATGAAAGAGAGTGCAGACAGGTATACATTAAGGGAGATTGAAAGAGTAACTTCAAATAAAGGACATATGTAGAGAATAACACTGTGAGTCAGGCACAACGGGATTGAAATTGTAAGATCAACTGGAGTATATGGGGGGTGGGGTGACGGCGGTAGAGAGGAATAAAGGAAAAACAGAGATGTACGGAAAAATTGAAAGAAACAAACATTTGCAGGGTCAGAGTTGTTATTACACCTGCAATGAAGTATATATGCATAGACATTTGACTATTTACATCATGTATTCCGATAAATGTGTTCAGCTATTACAGACTTGCAGAGACCCATCATCTCACGTTTTTGATGATCTGCACTACACACTACAAACCAGCATGATAAAGCAACCGTTTCCTTCAGCTTACATTATGTGTACTTTGTAATTTTAACATTTAAGTTGACAAAAGCTCTGTTACTTTATGAGTTTGAATGAACTTAAGTAAAATTCGATGTGCTTGGTTTCATTAAATGCAAAGATGAAATCCATACACAGGCATGGTACGCATTTTTGTCCTCAACCGTGTTATTTCATCAAACCTCGATGAGATTTCTTGAACAGGGAATAGCATTATTTTTAAAAATCTTGTTTACCTTCATGTTAAATTGACTTGCCTGCGTTTGCTAGGAGTTTCATATCTATTATTATGCAGTTTTTCTGAATTATACCACACGAATGAACTAATCCAGACTCGATCGTCCATGATATTTTTAAAGAAAATTGAATGGGGTGTAGTGCTCAATGAGACTTCACGATTAAGAACGAAACTGCATCAATGGTAAGAGAGAATATCACGAAAGTTAGTTGAGATCTAATTTTTAGAGTTGAAACATGGACCTACTTTGTGTAATATAGCCATTTGAAATTC
Source organism: Chiloscyllium punctatum (assembly GCF_047496795.1). Taxonomy (NCBI): domain Eukaryota; kingdom Metazoa; phylum Chordata; class Chondrichthyes; order Orectolobiformes; family Hemiscylliidae; genus Chiloscyllium; species Chiloscyllium punctatum. The sequence goes on along the minus strand of NC_092768.1, from coordinate 52,756,318 downwards.
TTCAACATGATTTCCAATCCTCTATTTATTTCTTCGATTCTTTTCATAACGAGCTAAGTATTAGTTCTAGAGGACATGCTTGGTTGTATTACTGTTAACGAAAGTGCACTCTTAACGTGTTATACTCCAGAACCACTGAGTGTTTGTTTATAATAGCAATGTATTCTAGAACAAATTGCTGATAACATCATTAGTCAATTGATTCATTCTGTCATGAATACTGGTCAAGCTGTATTTTCAGGTATTCGGCCTGTGTCCAAAGACAAGTGATTAAGGGCACTGCCTTCAAAATGTTTTAGATGACCAACATAATTCTATTCGACATCTGGAACGAAACATCTCTCTGTGGAGCACAACCCAATATACACACAATTGCTGCGATTAAACACGACTGTTTTGATGATGGACGTTCCATTTGAAATTGCAAATCCCAAGCACCACATTTTAATGTTTCTCCAGACTTCCTATGCCTATCTCCAAGCCAAGACCCCTCCCTTTTTCAGCTTTTTGCTTGAGAGCATTCTCATCCGTGATCATGTTTGATATAACTTGAAATGCTAAAATGATTTCTAAGTTGACGTCTTCCCCGAGATACACCATTTCTTTTCTTCTGCCTATGTTGCAAATCCCAACTTCCAACAAGTGCAGCCTACATATAACCTCTGTAATAATTGACCTCAGCATTTTATTTTCGAGCAGACATTTTGGAGTTATGATCACATAGGCCCTGCTATCTAATTGTTATCACTATTCTTTCTCTAAAACGTTGCGCCTTTTTCACCATTGTAATATGCAAATGAAAACTATTCAAAAGCTATTGATAACACAAACTTCAAAAATATGCGACGGGAATTTAAATAGAAATAACAGACGAAATAGAGTTTGGGAAGCTATGATCTGATGCGATTCAGTAGCAAAATTACGAATGCAAGTCATTATTTCAGTGAAAGCTATTATTTCTACAACATTTTTGGAGAAAATAATTTTAGTATCCCCGAGCATGAAAACCAGAACGCAATTAGAGAAATTCATTCGGACAGTGAGTTGAATATTGGCATTTAATACAAGTGAAATGAATTTTAAAAATCAGTCAATGTCTACAAACCTGCATACAGTACTGGTGAGATCATACCTGGTTCGTATAATTGAGAGAAGAACTTGCTTTGGAGACTGGTTTTTGAAACATCCGAGTGTTAAATCCAGGCATGTCTGGATGGAAGTTCAAGCATTTTGATTATATTCACATTGACTATTAGAAACACGCGTGATGAACGTATTGACATAAACAAGTCCCTGAAAGGGCTTGCCAGGTTGAATGATAAAAGGATAGCTCCCCAGTCACCTGAGTCAAGTCAAAGTATTGCGAGTACTAGAAACGTGAAACAATGAACTGAAGCTGGACAACTCACATGGGTCTGAAAGGACAGGGAAACACACTTTTCGTTTTCAGTCCGGTTTTGCTCTTCTTAAGAACTGGACAGAACAATTTTGAAGGAGAGTCATACGTAGTGGAAGCATTAAATCTATTTCTCCCTTCACCGAGGCCACCAGGCCCGCTGAATTTCTGCAGCATTCTCTGTATTTTCTTTGGACATGGCAATATCCCATTTCAGTGAACACTTCGACTCAGCGAAATTGATTACAATATTAGAAAATTATTTCATTTGCAAGATATCTCACAACTCAATGCTCTTTAAAATCCTTTTAAGAATCATGCAGCCGACACAAAATCCAAGTGGGGCATGAGTTATATACAGATGAAAATAATCTGATGAAAGGAAATTGTGTGTCTCCACCACTTTGACAACGTGGTCTCGAAGCAACCAGTAACCTTTAAACAGAAAATGGTACGCCTATGGAGTTCACCTGGGCAATTGCATAACTGCATAAAATATCCGTAGTAAAACTGTGGAAATTGTAGAATGTAGAAAAAGCCAGAAAGTAAAATCTGAAATATGCCGACATACATTCCAATGTTTACTGTGGACTGATTTAATTTTTGCAAACATTTTATTAGATTTAAGCTTGTTTTAAAACCTCTTGTTCACTAAATCCGAACAAATGCTAGCTTCTTTCATTTAAAGGCTACCTAAACTAGGTTCACTGAACGACATTGCAGGCAAATGAGGTTAACCCAAACGGCATAAATTGTTTATTTTATTTTAAAGTATTCATATTTCTTCATTTTTTATAGTTAGACTGGCGATGGTTTGCGAGCTATTTATTAAAAATATGGTCTTCGTAGCTGCTTAGATGAAGACGTCTGTTGGCAAAGACATCTGTACTACCTGGTTGCATCGATCTGACGCTGAGCAGGTCCTCATTCGTCAATAATAATGTTTCAGTTAATTTCAGCCAGATTAAACTTCGTTATATATCCTGGCGTATGAAGCCAGCTATAAATTTGCCTGGTTTACCTATGATAGATTTGTGGTCATATACTGATATACGCTGTAAATTTAATATTGCACTGATCATCAGAACGTTTGTTCGCATCTTAAGTGATCCTGGAATATGGTCGGCGAATACAAAACAGTATAGTACAGGAACAGGCCATTCAGCCCGCCATGGCTGCGCTGCTTACGATGCGATTCGAAACTTTGCCATCTGTCTGCACACCATCTGTACATCTCATTGACCTGTCTGTTCATATGTCCATCTTAAATGCCTTTTAAACGTTGTTATGGGATCTGCTTCTAACGTCACATCTGGCAGCGTGTTCCAGGCATCTACCACCCTCTGTGTAAAAAATCTTTCCTCGGCCATGTTCTCTACACTTTGCCCCTTTCACTTTAAGTCTATGTCTCCTCGTATCTCCGTCACAGACCCTGTAAAACTACAAGCCACTAAAGACATCAACTTTGAAAATATCTCAACGTACAGAATTGAAGTGAGACTATTGGGCATATTGTTGGCCTTCAATCCCTCTTCAAACACAGCAGCTCATCAACAAATTGTCCAATCGCCAACAAATGCTAGATGCTTTGTAACAGCTGCTTGCTTAATGTCAGCCTCAAAAAAAAGTTCACCAATAACTCTATGATACCCCTAATCTTAACACTTCACATAATTAAATTGTCCGTGGTTGCAAAAACCATGGGACAATATTCTGGCGGCTAAGTGGCACAAGAGATATGATTTAAAAATGTCAAGAGTTAACACCTCCAATAAGTGATTTTGCACAACTTCCAGCCTCATCTCCTTCGGATATGTCTGACTCGAAACTTGTTAGAAAAGGCAATATAAATATTTCCCTTCAAGAAGGCTTCAGTAATGAGTAATCCACCAGCAGATCGTCTGAGCAATCCACCAACAGGCCTTCTAAGCCTATGAGACGCCTAAAAGGAAGATCATTGTGTATCTTTCCGTGGACTTTTTTTTTTAAAGATTAGATTACTTACAGTGTGGAAACAAGCCCACACCCATACCCCTAACCTAACACTACGGGCAATTTAGCATGGCCAATTCTCCTGACCTGCACATCTTTGGAGTGTGGGAGGAAACCGGAAGGAAACCCAAGCAGACACGGGGAGAATGTGCAAACTCCACACAGAGAGTCACCTGAGGCGGGAATTGAACCCGGGTCTCTGGGGCTGTGAGGCAGCGGTGCTAACCACTGTGCCACCGTGCCGCCCAGACTTAGAGCCACTGATTCGCCCACTCAGCACTACCCTTAATTTCTTTACTGCTCAAAAATCTAGCTTTGCTTTAAAAAAATTTCAATGAGGTAGCCTCAACTGCTTCACTGGGCATGGAAGTCCACACATTCATCATTCTTTGGGTGAAGCAGTTCCCTCTCAACTTGGTGCTCAGTATGGTTCCCTTTGTTTTGGGGCTATGCAACCTAGTTGTAGTTTCATTCGCGAGTGGAAAGAACCTTCCTGTTTCTATCTTATCCATTCACTTTCCAATTATATATATATATATATATATATATATATATATAAGATCACCTCTTATTCTTCTAAATGCCACTCTACACAATCTCTGCTCATAAGACAACCCTCTCAATTCTGGAATCAACTTGGTGTTCAGCCTCTGCACCCCCTCCAATACCCATACATCGTTATGGGCGGCACGGTGGCTCAGTGGTTGTCACTGCTGCCTCGTAGCACCAGGGACATGGGTTCAATTCCCGACTCGCGCAACTGTCTGTGTGGAGTTTGCACATTCTCCCCGTGTCTGTGTGGGTTCCTCACACAGTCTAAAAATGTGCAGGTTAGGTGAATTGGCCGTGCTAAATTGCTCATAATGTTAGGTGCATTCGTCAGGGGTAAATGTAGGGAAATGAGTCGAGGTGGGTTGCGTGTCGGTGTGGACTTGTTAGGCCTGTTTCCACACTGTAGGGAACCCAATCTCACCTTTTTGTTCAGGCAAGGAGACGAAAACTGTACGCAGTTCTCTGTGTGAGTCTTCTCCAGCTGTAGAGATGCAGAATAACCTCCCTGCTTTTTATAAACTCAATCCCTCAAACAATGATGGATAATATTCATTTGCTTTCTTAATTAACGAACTTTTTTGTGAGTCATACATGTACACCCAGGTTCCTCTGCACAGCAGCATGCTGTAATTTTTCACCATTTGAATAATAGTCTATCTTGTTGCTATTACTAGCAAAATAAATGAGCTCTCATTTACTAAGATTGCATTTCATGAGCCTTCATCTTCATGTCATTTGCGACACTATAACTTGCTCCCCAAAAGTGAACTTAATTCATTTGAAGTTTACTTTCTTTCTTCTATATTAAACCGAATAGATTTTAAGAAAGAAAATTGGAATCGAGTGGATAGAGTTGTTCCATTGTTTTTCAATGAGTAATGAACCAAACTTAAATAACGGTTGCAGTAAGTTAAATTTAGCTATTAATGGAAAATCAGATATTCTTTCAATGAACTGGAGACTGTCGCATTAATTTAACTGAACCTAACATCGAAAGTCTGATAAATGAGTTGAACATGTTAACCTCGCTAGCTTGTCAGGAGAAATTAAATACTGCAGATGCTGGAAAATTCAGAGTCGAAAAGAATTCTTGATGAAGGTCTTACGCCCGAAATGCTGACTCTCCTGCTCCACATATGCTGCATGACCAGCTGTGCTTTTCTACTCTCGCTAGGTTGTGAAAAGACTCATGGGAAATAAAGGGTGCAACTGATTCGGCACAGCATAAATCAGACGTAGATGCATTCATAACAGTGGACAGGTTGGGAATTAGGACAGGTTCTTTTTACTTTTCTCTAAGAGCCCAGGCATTTGAACTTTGCAAGATATAGTCCAGTTAGATGATCGGTCAGGAGATAATTCCTTTTGTTCAAAGGAACACACCCTCCAACAATACATTTAGTTCTTTAAAAGTTTGCTATTTCCTTTGTACATTGAGTCTTAATAAATTCGAAAACCAGAAATGAAGTCCAGAAGCGATTATGTGTACAATTTGATTTCCAACGCGTCACGAATGATGTGCTGGCAGTAACTAAATCCTAATTATCAAATTCAAATAGAATGAAGGTAAATATTCAGTCCTTGGAGACGGTTAACCCGAGACTAACGCTTTCATTTTAACTGAGATTTGTAAGTGAGATGAACATAATTAGCTTGCAAAGTTGCTCATGCACAGAGACAGGGGAGATAATAGTTCACTCATACACTGTTATTCAGTATATTATGTATCGGATACAGAACGTACTATACCTAATTCAGGAATGGTTAACGTACAAGAATGGAACAACATTATGTTAGCAAATTAAATCTAGCTTTAAACTACTAACCTTAGTTACAGACAAATACTTCGCAGAAACTTTAGTAATATACATGTTCTGTAGTTTTAATTACTTAAATCTGAATTAGAAATAAATTAAGAATGCTAATTACTGAGCTGTTGCACAGAAATGGGCTTAGAGGTTGTAAATACATTTAAGAAATACATAAATATCTTAATAAAGGGTAGCAAACGTCAAGTGTGTGGCAAATTAATTCAGTTCATAGGATTATGGAAGAAATGCAAAACTGATTTAAAGATCTCACATCATTAAAGGCACCTAGAACTGTAATTAGTTCAGAGAGATGGACAATAATGTAAAATTAATGCTTCAGAATGTTTCAGGAAAGACAGAAAGATATGCAAAAGAGGTGGGGAAGTTGCATTACTGAAAAGGGAAAATATCATAGCTGTCGTGAAGGAGGATGCCTTGGAGACCTCATTCAGTGAAGCCATAGGGCTAAAGCCCAAGAGTAGGAAGTTTGTAATCACTTTGATGGCATTGTACTGTTGGGAGGGCGTTGTCGAGAGTGGGAGCCCTGGTTTAACTACAAAGTTGAATCTCTTAGCGGGAGGAAGACGAAAGCTTATGTTAGAATGAGATCTGAAGGCTCAGTTACATCGCTTGAGAGTTGCATATTAGCCAGGAAAGACCTAAAGAAAGAGTTCAGAAGATCCAGGAGGTGACATGAGAACTCTTTGGAGGATAGGATCAAGAAAAACCCTAAGACTTTCTATAGGTATATCAGGAATAAAAGAATAACTAGAGTAAGATTAAGGTCAATCGAATATAGTAGTGGGAAGTTGTGGGAGTCAGAAGAGTTAGGGGAAGCACAAAATGAATATTTTTTGTCCGTATTCATATGAGAAAAAGACAATGCTGTCGAGGAGAATACTGAGATACAGACTACTAGATTAGATGGGATTGAAGTTCACAAGGAGGAGATATTAGCAATTCTGGAATAGGTAAGTCCCCTGGCCCGGATGGGATTTATCTTAAGATTCTCTGGGAAGCTAGGGAGGAGATTTCAGAACCTTTGCCTTTGACCTTTATGATATCATTGTCTACAGGAATAGTGCCAGAAGGCTGGAGGATAGCAAAAGTTGTTCCCATATTCAAGAAGTGGAGTAGAGACAACCCTGGAAATTATAGACCAGTGAACCTTACATCAATGGTGGGTAAAGTATTGGAAAAGGTTATAAGCGATAGGTTTTATAATCATCTGGAAAGAAACTAGTTGATTAGAAATAGTCACCATGGTTTCGTGAAGGGTAGGTCGTGCCTCATAAATCTTATTGAGTTATTTGAGAAGGTGACCAAACATGCAGATGAGAGTAAAGTGGTTGATGTGGTGAAAATGGATTTCAGTAAGACATTTGATAAGGTTCCCCACAGTAGGCCGTTGCACAAAATAGGGAGGCATAGGATTGAGGGTGATTTTGCGATTTGGATCAGAAATTGGTGAGCTGAAGGAAGACAGAGGTTGATGATTGATGGTAAATGTTCATCCTGGAGTTCAGATACCAGTGGTGTACTGCAAGGATCTGTTTTGCGTCAACTATTTCTTGTCACTTTTTATAAACGACCTGGATGAGGGCGTAGAAGGGTGGGTTCGTAAATTTGCAGATGACACTAAGATTGATAGAACTCTGAATAAGGCAGAAGGATGTTGCAGGTTACAGAGGGACACAGATAAGCTGCAGAGCTGGGCTGCGAGGTGGCAAATGATGTTTAATGTGGAAAAGTGTGACGTGATACACTTTGGAAGGAGCAACAGGAATGCAGAGCTAACGGTAAGATTCGTGGTGGTGTAGATGAACAGAGTAATCCCGGTGTCCATGTTCATATGTCACTGGAAGTTTCCATGGATGTTGATCGGGTTGAAAAGAAGGCATATTATGTATTAGCTTTTATTGGTAGTGCGATTGAATTCCAGAATCATAAGGTCATGCTGCAGCTGTGCAAAACTCTGATGTGTACAGTTCTGGTCACCGCATTATAGGAAGGATGTGGAAACTTTGGAAAGGGTTCAGAATTTTGCCTGGTATAGAGGGAATGTTTTATGAGGAAAGGCTGAGGGACTTCTGTTGGTGAGAAGAAGGTTGAGAGGCGACTTAATTGAGACAAATAAGAGGGTTAGATAGGATGGACAGTGAGAGCCTTTTTCCTTGGATGCTGATGGCTAGCACGAGGGGATATAGCTTTCAATTAAGGGTTGATAGATACAGGACAGATGTCAGAGGTAGTTTCTTTACTCAGAGAGTAGTAGTGGTGTGGAATGCATTGTCTTCAACTGGCCAACTTTAAGGGCATTTAAATGGTCATTGGATAGGTATATGGATGAAAATGGAATAGTGCAGGTTAGATGGGCTTTACATTGGTTTCACAGGTCAGTGCAACATCGAGGGCTGAAGGGCCTGTACTGCGCTGTAATGTTCTATATTCAATGTTCCATTCTGTATATCATTAAGTTAAGAATATCCCCAGAACATTATGGCATCTATCCCAAATTGCTGAGAAAATATCAGGAATGCTGCACGAATTTTCTTGTGTTCTCTTTGGTCCCAGAAGACATCGCAAAGTCCCCCCGCGCCCCCACCTTTTTGATAATATCAACGGGGAAATTCCAGAAAATTAAAGGCAAACGAGCCTTACATCAGTGGTAGGGAAATTACTGGAGAAAATTCCTAAATATAGGATAAAGTCTCCTCTTTTTAACCAAAACTATGGACTTATTATTAATAGGCAGCATGGCTTTGTGCAGGGAAGTTCATGACTCACAAATTGGATTGCGCCTTTTGAGGAAATGGCAAAGATGATGGATGATGGCACAGTGGTTCATGTTGTCTATATGGACTTTAGTAAGGCCTTTGACACAGTCTCTCATGGTAGGCTGATACAAAAGGTGAAATCACATGGAATTAGTGGTATGCTGGTAAGTCTAGCTTATTCTTAGAAGACAGAGAATTGTGGTGGAGGCGTTTCTCAGTCTGAGGATTTATGACCAGCGGTTTTACATCGTGATCAGACGCATGTTTCATAGAATTTCATAGTGTGGAAACAGGCCCTTCGAACCAACAAGCCCACACCAATCCGCCGAAGAGCAACCCACCCAGACCCATTCCCCTACCCGAGTACTCTGCATTTACCCTGACTAATACATCTTAACCTTCACATCTCTGAACACGATGGGCAATTTATCTTGGCCAATTCACCTGACCCGCATGTGAAAAGAAACGGCGCAGCTGGAGGAAACCCATGCAGACACAGGAAGAATGTGCAAACTCTGCCCAAATGGTCGCCCGAGGTTGGGTTCGAATCTGGGTCCCTATGCTGTGAAACATTAGTCGGAAAGACTGAGCCACCGTCTGTTCTAATTGCTTGTAATTGTGCAATGCTGCTCCTTTAATACGGTTGTGGTCTCCTTGCTTTTTTTCCCCCCCAGGAAGTACTAAAAGACACAGGCTCTGAAAAGAATGGACTTGGAAAGGTTTTATGGTCAGTTTGATTATAGCTAACAGATACTGCCTTAGACAAAGGCTTTGAAGTTAAAAAAAATAACACTTGCACTCTGAAAGGGGAATCGTCAGTCGTCCCAGCTCAGCCTTTTCGGGTTTGCTCTGGTTTGATATGGATAGTAAGCAGCAGTGTTGTGAAGCTGCTTCACTCAAGAGAAGCAGGTCTATGCTGACATTCTCTCGCTGACTTCTCTCGTGTAAGACCCTGTGTTTGACTTTAACTTCTGATTCAGGGGTGTTTATGGAGTTGCTGCAAGTACTAGATTCAGCATCATTAAGTTAAATTGATCTGTTGGGTTTTCAGATAGGTTAAGTTATATGATATCCTCTTCTCTTTTGCTTGTGTTTCATTTGGTGATCTTGCAGATAAATTTGGTTTTGTTTAAAACTAAGTGGTTTGACCAGCTGCATCCCTTTGAGAATAAAGGGTAAAAACAATGACTGCAGATGCTGGAAACCAGATTCTGGATTAGTGGTGCTGGAAGAGCACAGCAGTTCAGGCAGCATCCAATATCCGCCTTCTATCTGCTTGAAACAATTTACAAAGCTAGAGTCTGGGATACTTTCTTGAAATGTTTTGAGGGAGTCTGGCCTGGTCCATGACAGTAATAGATAAAAAAAAAGTTTGGAGAAGAATCTAGGTAGCCTGATTAGTGAGTTTCTGAATGATACAAAGGTTGGTGGATCTTTCATAGTGAGGAGGATTGCCAAAGAGTACAGCAGGATATAGATGAGCCAGAGAATTCAAAGGAGGAATCGTAACTTGAATTTAGTCTCGAGAAACGTGGGATGATTCAGTTTGAAAGATCTCATGTCGGAGGACAGTATAGAGTAAGTGATATAACTTTTAGTAACATCAACATACAGACGGATATGGACATATACGTCCTCAGTCACCTGAACCCATGACAGCGTAAATGGATAAGGTGGCTCAGAAGTTTTATGCAATGCTTGGCTTCATCAGTCAGCGAGAAAAATACTCAATAGTCGTACACTTATAGATGAAGGTCACAGTCATGCTGCAGTTCTAACATTCATAAGATTGAGTTCATCTTAATCAGTTGTACTGTGAAATCCTGTTGCTTGGTTAAAGTGCTATCCGTCAACGTTAGAGCAGTAGCAACCAGAAGAAATATTCTCTAAGTATGTATTGGGCAAATGGTTTAATATAAAACCCCGAGATGACTTGGAGGTTGACTTGAAGTTAACATGACATTTATCTTTCTTTGTGGTGAGAGCTTTGTGCCCATTTATTTGTTACAAACGTTGGAATATTCTTGCAGGACGATGGCTCACTTCCCTAGCAGAGTTTGTTTCAAGCATTTAAGCGTGACAAACTTGTCTTCGCAATAGCTTTTTCAACTGAATAGTATGGCTCGTACGGGTAGAAAAGAATGTGCCAGATTGTTACCCAGGCATGTGGATTTGTGTTATAAGGAGATGCTGAATAAGTTGGGACAATTTAACTGGAGCATAGGAAATTGAGGGATGAGGTATATGGAGGTTTATAAAATCATTAGGGGCATCGATCAGGTGAATAGCAAAATATTTCCCCCCTTACGGTTGGGGAGTTCAAAACTGAAGAACATAATTTTAAAATGAGAGGAGAACGATTTAAGAGAATTGAGGGCAATGTTTTTACACAGAGGGTGATTCTTATTGACAATGAACTGACAGAGGAATTAATAGGTGCAGATACAGATACAACAGTTGCAAGGTGTTTTCACAGACAAATGAATAGGAATGGCTTAGAAGGATGTGAGTCATATTTGGGCAAACAGGACTACTTTAGTTTGGGAAACTTGGTTAGCACGGATGGGTTAGAATGAAGGGCCTGTTTCCGTGCTGTGTGACTCTATGCTGCCAGATCACTTATTCAACTGTAAAGGCATCGGGATGGGGGCGGGTAATAGCATGTACTAAAGTCTGGAGGTCGGGAAAATGCACCATTGTGACACAAATGAGAGGATTGTCTATTTCAAACCAAGAGACAGGCAGCAAATCTCCACGTGCCCCATATGCGGTATGAGCTGACTCAGTTTGTTTTTGTCAACACAAAAATAAAGTTGCTCCTGGATTGAATCTTGGACATGTTCCAGAGGAAAAAAATCGCAACTGGAAATTTCTTAAATATTTAATAAGGTCATCGAATTAAACGTTTGCCAAAGAGATGAAATACAATGTGTGATAATCGGCTGCATTCTTCTGAAAGTTCTCACTCCTCAATTTCTCGCCCACATTCTTCTAACAATGTTATAATCCAACCCTAAATTATTTAATCTACTTAGTAAGAGGGAGAGGAGTCTTCATCAGATCTCCTGCAGTATGATGAAATAAGTCAGTAGGTTGGAACAATGAGCACGACTGATTGTCTGCAATACCATTCTTCCAAAAGAAATAAATAGTCCAAAATACGGCATGACTTGACTTTTGTTTGAAGTTCTGATATGTCATGAATATTGAGCTCATGTGTGAAAACTGGATTCATGTCGATGTGTTCATCTTGTGACCTACAGGTTAGACATTTGCCAGATGAGTTACCCAGCCAAATGAATCACCCATGCGCGTCATGGAAAAGTGAGATTGTGCTGAGGGCTTTGTTTGTGTCAGTATAAATACATCATTCTCTCCGTGACAGGATTCAAAATTTTTCCACTCTGGCCTCTGATCCTGATACTGACCAGCTCGCTGAAAGATGAGCAGAGGAATACTCTTCGCGCTTTTTTTCTTGGTGATGACTCAGTTCATCACAGCTCAACACGAAAGCATGAATAGGGGACGCAGAGGTATACATCTGTCAATCTCTCTGATAGTTAAAACAGCAATTGTTCTTTAGTTTTTACATTATGCCTTTTCCGTTAGGTCTCATAATTTGATTGGTCAGCATAATTATCAACAATCTTCCATGGGATGAGAGCATTTTGGCAATTCCAGCATTTGCTTCTCATCTTGAATGGCGCAAGAGTGGCATAATGGCAAGATAAACTACTATTGTCTCGATCATGATCTATTCTTTTATCCTTATTCAGAATGAAGAGGCAGATATTAAACAAGCAACAGAGAAAGATTTGTGATACTAGTTCACAGTCAGGGTGGCATGTGAATTCAGGGAAAAGTGCACGCAACCTTTTTTTGTGTTGGCTGATGGTGCACTTGTGATAGCGCCACCGGTTGGTTAGGCTGAGACATTGTTTCCCCTGCAACCCAGGAGATTGAGGGGTGACCTTATCAAAAGTTTTAAAATCATTAGAGGTATGCGTAACATGAATAGCACGTTATAGTAGGGGAGCCCAAAACTAGACAACATCGGTCGAAGATGTGAGTGGAAAGACTTAAAAGGGACCTGAAACGCACATATTTTTCATATCTAGGGTGGGACATATATGGGTTGAACTGCCAGTGGAAGTGGGGGAGGCAGGTACAGTTACAAAATTTAAACGACCTTTGGTTAAGTAAGTGAATAGGAAACGTATAAAGGGATATGAGCCAGACAAAAGCAAAATGGGATGATTATGTTTGTGGTTTACGTTGGTTTGGACGAGTTGGAATGAACAGTCTATTTCCATGCTATATCCTTCTATGACTCTTCAGCACTGAATTGATAACCGAAAGGCCTAGGCCAATGCTATGTGTTCACGTTTCACCGAATGGAGGCACTTTTTGTTACATCTTTGATTCAGAAATCATGAAAATCAAGTATAGTTTATCCTTAAACAAAGTGCTGTCTCATTCATTCCACTGTGGAAATAATTCATCATTCAGAATACTTCCAGATCATTGGGCTGTTCGGAAGAGGTAAGGAGGTATTGATCACATCCAAACGGCGTGTGTTTAGATGTTTGAAATTACAGTCTGACCTATTTGCAACGTTACCATTTGGAGTCATTGCATAATCGTTCGACTTTTTCTTAACAATCATGAGTATGCTACAAACGTTGCTGGCGATCTATTTAGAATTGTCTGTTGCTTTTACTCCGTTGCATATGTGCATGCTGGAAGTTATATAGCTTGGTCCATAGAATTGTGCAGACGGAGACAGCACATTGTGTCCGTTTCCTTTGAACAAAAGAACGTCGGTGCTATTGCCTCCTCCATTGTTCACTCAGTGGCTTGATCAGTGGAACTTGCATTCTAAAAATGGAAGAGGTTAAACAGCATTGCCAGTTACCATTTAACTTGGTATACTTTCGATGGAAACTTTTCTAAAAATCAGAGACCATTTCCCAAGAATCCAACAATGTCGATTAGTCAGGTTACAAATCTCACTCCCAGTTACATTGATATATCTTCTAAATTTACCTGAATAGTGTAGAATGAAAAGTTTCAATGAAGTGAATTGTTTTCAGGAAATCATGCTGTCCTTAATGACTGACAGACTGCAATCATTTTCTCTTCAGCTTCTGCTGCAGATATTTGTTGGGAGGAATACGGTGAGTGTCGGCACAAAAAATGTAATGATGATGAAGACCCAGTCAAGGAAATGACATGCTGTGATGGAATGCCATGCTGCCGGCTCAAACCCCGAGCTCTGCCATAATCTATTTCCTCCAATGTGATCTCTTCAAACATCACTGAATAAAATTTCCACTGGTGCATAACAACATTTGCTTGATTCTTCCTCGGTCTCTGACTACTCAACAACTGCTGCTTGCACAATGGGCAGAAATGAAATTCGCCTGTATTGTTCACGATTAGGTCTCTGTGTCATTGTCCCACCTAACGTTATTGCACCATGCCTGGAAGAAGATTTGAGATGACTTTGGAATGATTCGAGACTGAAAATTGTAACTCGGTGGGCATTCTCATAAAGAAGCTGAATTTTAATTTTCCAAAGTTTGCAGGTACTTCACTCATGCTGGCATTGTGACTCAGTGGTTTGCACTGCTGATTCACAGGGCCAGAGACCCAGGTTCGAATCCAGCCTCTTGCAACTATCTGTGTGGAGTTTACACATTCTCCCCGTGTCTGCATGAGTTTCCTCCCATAGTCACAGAGATGTGTAGGTGAGGTGAATTGGCCATGCTAAATTGTCCGTCCTGCTCAGGGATGTGTAGCTTAGGTGCATTCGTCATGGGTAAATGTAGGGAAATGAGTTTGGGTGGCTTACTCTTCAAAGGGTCAGTTTAGACTTGTTGGGCTAAAAGATCTGTTTCTAGACTGGAGGGATTCTGTAGATATTGCTAAATCCATATTGATTGGTGACACAACGATTGCATTCGTACCACAGACTTTTGATTGGGTTTTGTGGAGGGAACTTCCTTGAGTACCTCAACAGTTCAATAACTGTCCTGATACATGTACAACATAGAGAGGAAGCGATGTCTTTGAAAGGTTAAATTAGATTGTGTCGAGGGAGATTTAAGTTGCAGGTTAGCTGAAGTTACCTTGCGTGCGGAGTTACTTTTATGCACAGTTAGTCCAGTTCCACACCTCACCTCGGACAATCGCTTTGTAAAATGAACTTCTGAAACAAAGTAAAGCGATTCTGCAAGCAAGTGCAGTGCAAATTAATCTACAGGAAGTGGACTGGACTGTCCAAATTGACGGGGTCGGGGCTCACGTTCAAATTAAATAAGGTAATTAGTGGAGTAGCAGGGATCTGAAAGAAGACAAAAGGAGAATGTCATTAATAAAAGCCATGCACAATTTCACAGGCATCTAAAGGGGGAACTTGGAAATGTTGGAACCTCATGTGTCTGAAAGGTCAACCTTTAAAAATATTACAAAAAACATAATTATGATACAATGTGGGACCGATTTCTTGGAGGCCAGAAAATGTATGTTTGGGTTGTTTGGTTGCCTTCCGAAGAAAGGAAGGTAAACGACCTATCCACCGAACCTTTTGAAGAGGAGACAAGAATACTGAAAAGAACCATCGTTGCAAAACCTGAAGAATTAACTGACCATTGGGACTTGACAGTCTCTTGATGATCACCATTCATCAAATGACCAGTCAGGGACATCCTTAAAATGGCGTCAAACAAAGTTGGATGAATGAAAACACAGGTGGGCGTTGCAGAGCGGGCTTAGTAGTTGAGAAAAACCGAAAGAACTGGGGATGCTGTGAATCAGAAAAAAAGACAAAATTTCTGGAAAGCTGAGCAGGTTTGGTAGTATCTGTGGAGAGAAATCCAGAATAAAGTCTCGCATCCAGCTACCCAGCTTCAGGATTCCTGAGGAAGGAGGTTCTATGGAAGGATCACTTCTCTCCACAGATGCTGCCATACCCGGTTGTCCAGCAATTTCTGTTTTTGTTTCTGGTAGTTAGACCACTCGGGGAAGAGGTAGTCTGATCAGCTACTTGGAGATGGTTCTCAGGGGAGAACTGATCATTCACTCCAATACGAATTTCAGACCGTACAAGAAACTAATCCCCATGGACATTTACATATAGCACTTGCAGGAATCGTAACATGTAAAGTCCAAATGAACTTACTTATGAAGACCAAACTTGTTAGATTTCAGCTATTGACAGTAAATACAATAGGAAATAAGAATAGTTTATGAAGTTAAGTGATGGCGGCAGCTGGAGTTTACAACGGGGAAGAGAGCAGATCTTTCTGCCTCACAGCGCCAGAGACCCGGGTTCAATTCCCGCCTCAGGGGACTGACTGTGTGGAGTTTGCACGTTCTCCCCGTGTCTGCGTGGGTTTCCTCCGGGTGCTCCAGTTTCCTCCCATAGTCCAAAGATGTGCAGGTTAGATGAATTGGCCATGCTAAATTGCCCGTAGTGTTAGGTAAGGGGTCTGGGTGGGTTGCGCTTCGGCGGGGCGGTGTGGACTTGTTGGGTCGAAGGGCTTGTTTCCACACTGTAAGTAATCTAGTAATCTAATCTAATCAATTACATACATACGTTAATTCTGTTTCACAAAGGAGGACACATTTAGTTTCTCAAAAATGCTAGAAGTACATGACTAATGAGACAGGGAATTGAGATCAATCTCTAATAGTCGAGAAATGTGTTGCAAACATTGATGGGATTGAAGCCTTACATATCCCCAGGATTAAATAGTCCACAATCCAGAGTATTGAAGGAAGTATGCTGAGAATAATGGACGCATTGGTGACCTTAATTAAACATTCTTTGGACTCTGACAAGCATCCCATGGATTGCAAACGCATTATTTTTTTAAAAAGAGGAAGAGATAATGCAGATAATACTACACCAATTAGCCTGGAATCAGTAGCAGTGAAATGCATGGAGTCCATTGTAACAAGAATGGACAGTGTTAACGGGTTACAAAAGTGAAACAAACATTTTGGATATTTTTGAGGCTGTAATTAGTAGAATTGATAACGGTGAACCAGTGCATGTAGTTTCATCTCCTTACCTGAGGAAGAATGTGTTAATTACAAAGTGAATTCAACGAAAGATCGAAATGAACAAAAGTTGGTTCAAATAACATTATATTCACTAGAGTTTGCAAGAATGAAAGTTATTGCATAGAACACGGCTAGAAAGGTTAAAGGCAGAAATGTTGTTCCTGATAACCAGCATCAACAGAACCAGGAGTCAGAGTCCCAGGATGCAAGATTATGATACAGGACTGAGATGATGAGAAATTTTGCCAACCAGAGACTAGTGAGTCTGTGGAATCATCTGCCACAGAAAGCAATTGAGGCCAATTAGTTCAATGTTTTCAAGAAGGAACTACGAAAAGTTGTTCGAGCTAAATGAACAAAGGGCATGGGTAAAAAGCTGAAGTAGGGTACCAAATTAGATGATCAAACATTATGATAATTTTCATCATAGAATCCCTAAAGTGTGCAAACAGGCCCTTCAGCCCAGCAAGTCTATACCGACCCACCCAGACCCATTCCCTTCCCTTATTATTCAGTGTTTATCCCTGCACACTGTGGGCAATTAGCATTGCCAATTCACCTAACCCGCACATCTTTGTATTCTGGGACAAAATACCCACAAAAGAGGAAACCCACGCCGGAGAATATGTAAACTCTGCATAGACAGACAACCAAGGCTGGAATCGAACCTGGGTCCCTGGTGCTTTGAAGTGGGACTTGACAATGCTGATTTCCACTTTCCAATTTTTTAATGAAGATTTGAGTTCAAGTGGACAGTGGAGTGTGAGGAAAATATGTCAAATTGAAGTTCTCCCTGCATACCACACCCAAATTGGGAGCCATCGTCGGGTATAGGGAATTTATGCTGGAGGCGAGGCTTCAGATTGAAACTATGAGACAGGTGAAATGCAGCAGATGCATGGTCGAGCATAGCCAGTTGCTAGAACGCATCTTGTATTTGCAAAATAACAAAGACATAATCCATTTAGCATCAATCTGTCTCATAGGGCAAAGCTGCTTTAAGATAGACTGTCATGAGTAGCCTCATCCCCAACATGCATCAGACTCTAATAAGGCTTCTGTGGGAATGGGGTATCAAGGATACCAGTATGAATTACGCATACGAAACCGAAGGTAACTTGCTCATCACCATCGTACCCATGATTAACAGGGTACATGGACAACGAATGCAAAATCTATGGGATGGAGGGTCTGCGAGATCAAAGTTGGCATGTGCACAGCCATCCAACTGGATGCCGAGATGTATTTATAAATGGCACTTGTTTAGTAGTCAAAGGAAAAATGATGACTGGGTGTGATATCTTAGACTCACGTAAAGAATTGAGTTTGATCCTGAAGTTACCCTCAATTCAGAGTGCAAAAAAAAACTGAGCTCGAGTTCATTAGATGGATCGGAGGGTTTCCTGACACAATATGTAGACAGGCCAACAAGAGGTGAGGCCATACTGGACTTGGTTCTGGGTAACATAGAACATAGAACATAGAAAAATACAGCGCAGTACAGGCCCTTCTGCCTCGATGTTGTGCCGACCGAAGCCTACCTAACCTACACTAGCCCAATAACCTCCATATGCTTATCCAATGCCCGCTTGAATGACCATAAAGAGGGTGAGTCCACCACTGATACTGGCAGGGCATTCCATGAACTCACAACCAGCTGAGTAAAGAATTTACCCCTAACATCTGTCCTATACTAACCTCCCCTTAATTTAAAGCTGTGTCCCCAAGCAACAGCTGACTCCATACGTGGAAAAAGGTTCTCACTGTCAACCCTATCTAAACCCCTAATCATCTTGTTCACCTTTATCAAATCTCCCCTAAACCTTCTTTTCTCCAATGAGAACAGCCCCAAGTGCCTCAGCCTTTCCTCATACGATCTTCCTACTATACCAGGCAACATCCTGGTAAACCTCCTCTGCACCCATTCCAGTGTCTCCACATCCTTCCTATAGTATGGCGACCAAAACTGTACACAATACTCCAGATAAGGCCGCACCAGAGTCTTATACAACTGCAGCATGACCTCAGGACTCCGGAATTCAATTCCTCTACCAATAAAGCCCAGTACGCCATATGCCTTCTTCACAGCACTATTTACCTGGGTGGCAACTTTCAGAGATCTGTGTACGGACACCAAGATCCCTCTGCTCATCCACACTACCAAGTAGCTTACCATTAGCGCAGTAATCCATCTTCTTGTTACTCTTACCAAAGTGAATGACTTCACTCTTAGCTACATTGAACTCCATTTGCCACCTTTCTGCCCAGCTCTGCAACTTATCTCTAACCCGCTGTAACCTGCCACATCCTTCTTTGCTGTCCACAACTCCACCGACTTTCGTGTCATCCGCAAACTTGCTCAGCCAGCCTTCTAGCCCCTCCTCCAGGTCATTTATAAAAATGACAAACAGCAATGGTCCCAAAACAGACCCTTGTGGAACACTGCTAATAACTGCACTCCAAGATGAACCTTTACCATCAACTACTACCCTCTGTCTTCTTCCAACCAGCCAATTCCTAATCCAAACCTCCAACTCACCCTCAATGCCATAGCTCCGTAATTTTTGCAGTAGCCTACCATGGGGTACCTTATCGAACGCCTTACTAAAATCCATATACACCATATCTACTGCTTTACCCTCGTCCACTTCCTTGGTCACCTTCTCAAAGAACTCAATAAGGTTTGTGAGGCACGACCTGCCCTTCACAAAACCATGCTGACTATCCTTGATCACATTATTCCTATCCAGATGTTCATAAATCCTATCCCTTACAATTCTCTCTAAGACTTTGCCCACAACAGAAGTGAGACTCACTGGCCTATATTACTAGGGCTGTCCCTACTCCCCTTCTTGAACAAGGGGACCACTTTCGCTATCCTCCAGTCTTCTGGCACTATTCCTGTAGACAACAACGACATAAAAATCAAGGCCAATGGCTCTGCTATCTCCTCCCTAGCTTCCCAGAGGATCCTAGGATAAATGCCATCAGGCCCAGGGGACTTATCTATTTTCACCCTTTCCAGTATTCCCCGGACCTGTTCCTGACATACCTATGGAAAGCCTTAGGGTTTTCCCTAATCCTACCAACCAAGGACTTTTCATGTCCCCTTCTCGCTGCTCTTAGGTCTCTCTTTAGGTCCTTCCTGGCTACTTTATAACTCTCAATCTCCCCAACTGAACCTTCACGCCTCATCTTTACATAGGCCGCCATCTTCCCTTTTACAAGGGATTCCAATTCCTTATTAAACCACGACTCCCTCACAAGACCCTTTCCTCCCTGACTGACAGGTACATACTTATCAAGGACACCCAATAGCTGCTCCTTGAACAAGCTCCACATATCATTTGTGTCCTTCCCTTGAAGCCTATTTTTCCAATCCACACATCCTAAGTCATGCCACACCGCATCATAATTTCCCTGCCCCCAGCTATAACTCCTGCCCTGCAGTGCACACTTATCCCTCTCTATCACTAGAGTAAAAGTCACCGAGTTGTGGTCACTGTCCCCGAAGTGCTCGCCTACCTCCAAGTCTAACACCTGGCCTGGTTCATTATCTAGAACCAAATCCAGTATGACCTCACCTCTTGTTGGCCTGTCGAACGAACCAAGCCAGGTGTTAGAATTAGAGGTAGGTGAGCACGTTGGGGACAGTGACCACAATTCGGTGATTTTTACTCTTGAGATGGAGAGGGATAATGTGCACTGCAGGGCAAGAGTTATAACTGGGGACAGGGAAATTATGATGCGGTGAGGCATGACTTAGGATGCGTGGATTGGAAAAGTAGGCTTCAAGGCAAGGGCGCAATTGATATGTGGAGCTTGTTCAAGGAGCAACTATTGAGTGTCCTTGATAAGTATGTACCTGTCAGGCAGGGACGAAAGGGTCGTGTGAGGGAGCCGTGGTTTAATAAGGAATTGGAATCCCTTGTTAAAGGGAAGAGGGTGGTCTATGTAAAGATGAGGCATGAAGGTTCAATTGGGGCGATTGAGTGTTATAAGGTAGCCAGGAAGGATCTGAAGAGAGAGCTAAGAGCAGCAAGGATGGGACATGAAAAGTCCTTAGTTGGTAGGATTGGGAAAACCCTAAGGCTTTCTGTAGGTATGTCAGGAATAAAAGAATGACTAGGGTAGGAATAGGTCCAGTCAAGGATTGTAGTGGGAAGTTGTGTGTGGAGGCTGAAGAGATTGGGGTGATACTGAATGAATACTTTTCATCAGTATTCACTCAGGAACAGGACATTGTTGCCGATGTGAATACTGAGTCACAAATAATTAGAATGGATGGCTTTGAGGTATGGAGGGAAGAGGTGTTGGAAAGTCTGCAAAGGGTGAAAATGGATAAGTCCCTTGGGCCTGATGGCATTTATCCTAGGATTCTCTGGGAAGCAAGGGCGGAGATTGCAGAGCCATTGGCCTTGATTTTTATGTCCTCGTTGTCTACAGGAATAGCGCCAGAAGACTGGAGGATAGCAAATGTTGTTCCCTTGTTCAAGAAGGGGAGTAGGGATAATCCTAGTAACTATAGGCCGGTGAGCCTCACTTCTGTTGTGGGCAAAGTCTTAGAGAGAATTGTAAGGGATAGGATTTATGAACATCTGGATAGGAATAATGTGATCAAGGATAGTCAGCATGGTTTTGTGAAGGGCAGGTCGTGCCTCACAAACCTTATTGAATTCTTCGAGAAAGTGACTAAGGAAGTGGACGAGGGTAAAGCGGTAGATGTGGTGCATATGGATTTTAGTAAGGCATTTGATAAGATTCCCCACGGTAGGCTACTGCAAAAAAAACGCAGATATGGCATTGAGGGTGAGTTGGAGGTTTGGATTAGGAATTGGCTGGCTGTAAGCAGACAGAGGGTAGTAGTTGATGGTAAAGGTTCATCTTGGAGTGCAGTTACTAACGGTGTTCCCCAAGGAACTGTTTTGGGACCATTGCTGTTTGTCATTTTTATAAATGACCTGGAGGAGGGGCTTGAAGGTTGGGTGAGCAAGTTTGCGGATGATACGAAAGTCGGTGGAGTTGTTGACAGTGAGGAAGGATGTGTCAGGTTACAGCGGGATATAGATAAGCTGCAGAGCTGGGCAGAAAGGTAGCAAATGGAGTTCAATGTAGCTAAGTGTGAGGTGATTCACTTTGGTATGAGTCACAAAAAGATGGGGTACTGGGCTAATGGTTGGATACTTGGTAGTGTGGATGAGCAGAGAGATCTTGGTGTCCATGTACACAGATCTCTGAAAGTTGCCACCCAGGTAAATAGTGCGGTGGAGAAGGCATATGGCGTACTGGCTTTTATTGGTAGAGGAATTGAGTTCCGGAGTCCTGAGGTCATGTTGCAGTTGTATAAGACTCTGGTGCAGCCGCATCTGGCGTATCGTGTGCAGTTTTGGTCACCATACTATAGGAAGGATGTGGAGACACTGGAACGGTTGCAGAGGAGGTTTACCAGGATGTTGCCTGGTATGGTAGGAAGATCGTATGAGGAAAGGCTGAGGCACTTGGGGCTGTTTTCATTGGAGAAAAGAAGGTTTAGGGGAGACTTGATAGAGGTGTACAAGATGATTAGGGGTTTTGATAGGGTTGTCCATGAAAACATTTTTCCACGTAAAGAGTTAGCTATTATGAGGGGGCATAGCTTTAAATTAAGGGGTGGTAGGTATAGGACAGATGTTCGGGGTAGATTCTTTACTCAGCGAGTCGTGAGTTCATGGAATGCCCTGCCAGTAGCAGTGGTGGACTCTCCCTCTTTATGGGCATTTAAATGGGCATTGGATAGGCATATGGAGGATAGTGGGCTAGTGTAGGTTAGGTGGTCTTGGATCGGCCCAACATCGAGTGCCAAAGGCCCTGTACTGCGCTGTATTCTTCTATGTTCTATGTTCAGTATTCGGTGTCGTTTCCCACGCCCATAATTTCCCCATGCCAATCACTATCTCACATTCACTTCCAATATGTGTACCGATTGAGTGGAGGTGGTTTGCATCTATTGAGAAGAAACAATGCACCATTGACCATATCATTCATATGACTATCGAAGTGGCAAATAAGAAACCAGAAAGTGAAGGTCGACAGCAAACTGATTGCTGTACAAAAAGCTGCAAATCTCCTTTCTTCTGCAACAATTCCCATTTAATTAATATTCAGCTCTTCTGCTTGCTCTGTGAAGCTGCCTAATCTCGATCTCATCATGTTAAAGCACATATCAACTTTCTGCCCATTCACTTTAATCCTTGTACACTCTGTGTGTAGTCCTATCGACACAGTCCTGTCTGTGGTCTTCTCATCTAC
Source organism: Chiloscyllium punctatum (assembly GCF_047496795.1). NCBI lineage: Eukaryota > Metazoa > Chordata > Chondrichthyes > Orectolobiformes > Hemiscylliidae > Chiloscyllium > Chiloscyllium punctatum. Next base: position 52,733,432 of record NC_092768.1, on the reverse strand, counting down.
AGAAACAGACCCAAAAACTGCTAGAAAAGCTCACCATGGCAGGAAATATTTGTGGCGAGAAAACAGAATCAATGTTTCGCATCGAGCAATCCTTTCTCAGAACTGCCTTCCTATCTAGTTTTGTGACACACAAACTGGCAGAGGCTATATTCATTTCCACCATCCAATGCGTCAGATATTCAATACAGAGGCATGTCTGTTGCACTCCGCCCATGGAAAGAAGGAGAAATGATAATGCCCCCTTGATCACAATTGTTTGTCATTTATTAATCAACCAATTTCTATCCAATTCAAGGGATGGGTCTTACTGTTTGTCTAGATTGTAGCAAGTGTATGCCTGAAAATTGGATTTTCTGTGGCAGTCTATTATTTCTGATGCTGGATTCCAAAATTATGACTTATTCCAAGGAAACTCGGTGCAAAATCACTGCGTTGCCAATCAGATTACGGTTGACATGACTAAAGACCCAACACTAAATCTTGTCTAAAATCAAAAATATTTCATCCACTATTTTACCAAGAATCAATCTCGTACTTGAAGCATTCAGATTCAAGTCTGAGTGCCAAAGATTCACAACTATTTTTTGCAAGGTTTCACAAGATTCACAACTATCTGAGACATAACTAACTTATCTCCGCTCAAATGTTTGAAGCGGTAATTTTTAATATTGACCAACATTTCTAGATTTTACCACAATAATCACGGGTGTGTTATAACACATGAACAGGCTATTTGACCTATCGGGTTTGCATTGGCTCAAAAAATGCGGGACTATTACTTACTTACGTCCCATGATCCTTCTCCACACATTTTCATATTGGCCAAATAACATCTATTGTCCTCCCCCTTGCCTACATTGAACCTGCTGCGAACAACATTCAAAGCAATGTATTCCATATCCTAACGGCTCATTGAGTAAAACATTTTTCCTCACTTCACCCCTTGCTTCAATTACAGATCACTTCAAATCTATGCCCTCACTTCCAAGTACTTTTCTGAGACTGGGCAATTTCTCCTTATCTCTTCATTCAGCCTGCTTATGATGTTGAATAACTCTATCAGACCACTTTTTAGTTGCATTTTCTTCAAGCAGAAGAGTCCCAAATTCTTAACTCGATCCTCATAACAGTACTTGTTCTTTGCTATTTTTGTTAATCGTTTTTGCACTCTTTGTAATGCATTCAAATCCTTCATATTATGTGGATTATTATTAAGAACTGTATACAATGCTCCATATGTGATTTAATAAGTACTTGCTCCAATTTTCAAACTGTCTTTATTCTGGTACTCCATGACATTACTAATGCAGCCAATGAAGTTGCGTGTTTTATTGACTGGCCCGACTTGCTCTGCCGTCCAAGGATTTCTTTAAAATCACTCATGGTATGTGGGAATCACTGTCTAGGTCAGCATTTATTGCCCATCATTAAATGCTCAGACGGCAGTGGAGAGTCACCCACATTACTTTAGGCCTCAATTCACGTGTAGGTCAGACCAGGTAAGGATGGCAGTTGAATTCCCAACACGAAATAGTGACCCAGATTTATTTTTTGACATTGGGAAACAGTGTCATGATCATAATTAGAAATATAAAATCACAGATTACATAAGAGACTTTTTGGCCCGTTGAATCTGTAGTGCTAAAGCAAATTTGCACTATTCTCAGTTTTCAGAAATGGTTCCAAAGGCATGAACTTTATGACATTTCAAGTTCTCATTCAACAATTTCTAACAGGTTGTGAGGTTACCCGCCCCAATTACGCTCATAATCTGAGTGATATTATTTTCTTCAAAACACATTGAAACCTTTTTCCCTTCACCATAAACTAGCGCCTACTTGTTTTTGCACCTTCGAATGGGCGTGGCAGCTGATTTCTATCCAACTTGTCTATAGCCCTCCTAATCTTATGTGCCTCTATCAGGAGCTACCCTCAACCTTAACAGCTCTGAAGGAAAACAACCCGACCTTCTCCAGCCTGGTGCTCCACTCAGGCAACGATTTTCCTGCTCTTCCCAACACTGAAACGTTGATTTTTCTGCTCCTCGGATGCTGCATGACCTGCTGTGCTTTTGCAGCACCACGCTCTTGACGCTAATCTACAGCATCTGCAGTCCTCACTTTCACCCCAGGCCAGAACGTGGTGAATCTTCTCTGCACTACTTCAGTGTGATTACGTCCTTCCTCCAGTGTGGTGAAATGAACCGCACGAAGTACACTAGATGTGACCTAATCTAAGTTCAGAATAACTCCAACATAACCATCCTTTTCTGATCATCTCCAGTTGGACTGATAAAGATAACTGTCCCATTTGCCTTCTTAACTATCCTATTTAGTTGCCCTGTGAACAAGCACAGAAAGATCATCCTGTTCTTCTGAGTGTCCTAGTGTCATGAGTCCTTGTTCATTCTTCCAAATTGCATCACCTCAGGCTTACCAGTGTTCAATTCTATTTGCCATTGATTTGTTCATCTAACTGCTCTCCTTAGATGCTCCTGCTGTCAAAAACATTCTCGCTCCCTGTCAACCATCAATCTTCATGGCATCCTCAAATTTATTCTTCAAATCCCCATTTTCATGCAACTGTTACATGAAATGACCAAGAAAGACCTTAAATGCCCTTTGGATTCTCAATTGCCCAGTTGTTTTAAATGTACATATGGAATTCAAATTCCAACTTCTGCCACGGCAGGATTTGAAATCAAGTACTTAGAACATCACTTGGATCTGTGGATTAATTTTTGATGATAATATCAACTAGAACGTCAAACCAATGTTTCTGCAGTTAGTGGTATAGGGTTCCTGACTTCCTGCATATTTCAGTTTTCAAATTTCTTTGGGCAAGCAAGTGCTGATATGCTTTAAAATTACTCCTGTTGGAGGCTGATCGAGTTGCTGCAGTGCATCTTTGCACATGGTATGTACTATTGCCAATGTACAGCGTGTGATGGAAAGAATAAGCGGTGATTGTAAAAGAGGAGTTGTTAGGAGAAATTAGAAGATTTCAAGTACTCTTCTATTAACCAATTTAGAAATTCTTTAACAGGAGTTTTAAATTCACGGTTCACATTGATAAGCAATAAAAGGTTGACTGGAGTTGTCATGTTGCAGTTATCTGAAAAATAAATTATAGGGCAAACCGGATGCCCACATGAGGGTTGCTGTCAGAACTTCTAAGCACAGCAAAGAAATCTCAATACATTGCACAATAATAAAAAACAAGTTATTCTACACTTGTCATACGAACATTGACAATCATCAAACAGGCAAAATTGAGGACTGCAGATGCTGGAAATCAGAGTCTAGATGGCCAGAAGCAAAAAGTAAATCGACTACACTGACATCTATAAGTAAAAATCTGCTTAATTGAAAGCATTTGATCGCCCTGTCCAGTAGAGGCCTATGAAGACTATCATAAAGTCAGACGACTTACCATTTCTTTGCAATGTAGCCTATCAGGAATACAAACAGAGGCATTTTATTGGATAATGGTGAGCGTGCTTGCACTCAAATCAATCCACAATCCACTTTGTGGTTTTCAATCAGACTACCTACAGTAGTTCTATCTGTACAATAACCTTTCATGCCACTCTCCTCCAAATCTGGGGAAACGTCTTCATTAGCATTTGATGAACCTCCATATCTTCATCCACTTGTCCATTTGTCCACCAGTCATTAATGGAAAATATGAAGCAAACTTACTCGCCATCTATGCTTGCCCCTGGATGTTTTTTGTGGAATAGTGTGGTGTTAATGTAACCAGTAACCAGAATTCCAATAAATGTCGTTTGCAGACCACAACTCTTTAATGCAAGAAAGAGAGGCACTTCAATTGTTTTACAAACCATAATGTAAATCTAAATTTTGTTGTGAGTAATCAGATAGATCTGTAACTCGCTGTATCCACTGATACATAACTTCCCTTTCATGATATGGAATTGAATGAAACATTTCACTTAAATTCACTGATGAAAAGTCTGACATGCCAACCAGCCATATCAAACCACTGTGGACATATTGAAAAAGCAGAAATATTATGAGGTCGTGCTATATTACTAAACAAACATCACCAGTCCAAATACCTGGAGAAAATTTGTTCAATTTTAGACAGAAGATTAGGCAAACAACAATCCAATAAGTCCTGCTTAAAGCATTATAAGTCCTGCTCAGTTGAAATAAAATATCCTACCATTTGGCACGGCCAAGAGACAATCTGTTACATCACTACTGACAAAGTCTTGGAGGAATATCTGCTACCTGTGTGCTTTGGTGAAGAACCAAGGAGAGGGAAAATCCCATAGTATCTTTCCATACTCATTGATTTACTGATCGCAGACATGTCATTCCTCAAAATTGGCAATACAAGGAACAGATCTAGAAACGCCATCTGGATTGGACTGGCAACTTGAAACTCTTGGTTGGGCTGCACACGTGTTGGACGAACAATATTTCCAAGAAAGCAGAATCTAGCAAATTTCCATTTCTATGCATCCCCTACCCATTTTCGAGAATTGACATAGTATGACTTAATTTAAAATGTCAATATTAGATAATTTTGTGTGATATGCATCAGAATGAAACAATTCATTCTATTGTGTCTGTGCTTTTGTTTTTTTTAGTTTTGCAATTAATCCAGTCCCATGCACATTTGCACTGGCTCTGTAAAGTTGTCCTTTCCAGTGCAGAGCCAGACGGCACAGTGGCTCAGTTGTTAGCACTGTTGCCTCACAGCGCCAGGGGCCCAGGTATGATTCCAGCCTTAGGCAACTTTTGTGTGGAGCTTGTACATTCTGCTCATTCTGCACGGGCTTCCTCCCACAATTCAAAGTATGTAGGTTCGGTCGAATGGCCATGCCAAATTGCCCATAGTGTTTAGGAATGTGTAGGGTAAATGTCCAGGAATGGTTGGAGAGTCGGTGTGAATTTGTTTGGCTGAAGGACTTGTTTCCACGTGGAAGGGACTCTATGGAGAGCCAAAAAACACTCTATTTTCTGTCAAAATAGGCAATGCATTCAAAGTGCAATGCACAACTGTAAAATTTAAAACATATAATGTCAAAACAAGTGTTTTTTGCAAAAACTGACATTTGACATATTCTGTTTTTCAGATACATCAGCTCCTTTTATGTTAATCACAACTAAATCCCTGTTGTTGTTTGCTCCGTGGATAACTTCATGAAAAATATATCAGAAAAGGTTGAGTACAGAACACAATTTGGCAATGTGCAAACAACCACAATTAGTAAATAATTCAGAAGTATAAAAACACCTAAATAACACGGATGCTAGTATATCATTGAACCAAAGCCATTGAGATGGTCAGCACGGAAACAGACCCTTCGATCCAAATCGTCCACGTGACAAGATATCCTAATATAACCTAGTCCCCGTTGCCAGCACTTGGCCCCTATCCCTCCAAACCTTTCCTATTCATCTACCCACCCAGATGCCTTTGAAATGTTGCAATTTTACCAGCCTCCAACACTTCCTCTGGCAGCTCATTCCATATACGTACCACCAGCTGCATGAAAAGGTCTCTTTAATATCTTTTCCCTCTCATCCTTAACCCTATGCCGTCAAGCTCTGGACAACCCTCATCCAGGAAAAAAAGCTTATTTTATTTATCTATCCGTCAGAGAAAGGCTTTTATTCTGGAATAATTTTCTATGTTCAAGAGAATAATGTCTGCCTTTTGATATCTGACATTGTCACATGAAGCAGGTTGATTACAAAATTGAACCCTGAATACTCTCAGGCACAATAAGCAAACAGCTTGACCTTTACAATAAGTGAAATACTAAACAGTGTATTAATATGACTCTAAACAAACCTGTTCGAAACAATGAACACACTTGAACTTCAATCAATAAGCTCACCTCTGATGGAAAAGTTCAAGAGTTCAACAATTGAATGCAGCAGGACTAAGACTATGGAGAGAGGAAGACTGTTTTGCGAGCCAACTGTTGGCTAACATAAAAAATTAGGAAGGTATGATAGCGTGGAGACAGATATTATAGAAGGTGCGAATCTGACTGAACGTTTTTTCAAATACTAGTAGATATCAGCAGAAAAAAAATGACAGCAGATATTCGATTGATGATGAACTTGAAATCGGAAAGCGTGTTTGTCCATGTATTGCATAAACTTTTTGAGAAAATTTGCATTTCGTTAGCTAAAAAGAGATGTAGTGACGTAAACGGCAACTGTTCAAGATAAATATTTTCGTTTTAATTGGAATAGAAGGAAGGCTGCAGCAAAACTTGCATCGATGTTGGAGTTATAGTTGCTACACTTTGTTAAAGTTCTGATGGCAGGAATAGTTGATTATCGATATTTCTTTTTCATTCGTTCATGGGATTGTGAGCGTCAAGGCCTAGAAAAGTATTTGTAGTCCATTGCTAATAGACCAGAGGGCAGTTAAGCGTGCTGCATGTATGGAATGAGCTGCCAGAGGAAGTGGTGGAGGCTGGTACAATTGCAACATTTAAGAGGCATTTGGATGGGTATATGAGCAGGAAGCGTTTGGTGGGATATGGACCAGGTGCTGGCAGGTGGGACTAGATTGGGTTGGGATATCTGGTTGACATAGACGGGTTGGAACGAAGGGTCTGGTTCCATGCTGTACATCCCTATTACTCTATGACTAATGCATTGTAAAATAAATCGTCCAGTAAATTTGTCAAAGATAATTTGACTTCCATATACCCATGCTGTTTTTGTCTCATTCAATTAGTGTTTTTCCACTGACTCCAAAAGGTCAGTGAGTCCGGAGTCACATGTGGGCCAGACCAAATAAGGGCTGAAAATTCCTTCCCTGAAGGACTTGAGTTAACCATATAAATTAAATCTCTCAATCCTATGCTGTTGAGTTAACAGACTGGTGCTCAATATGTGATCACTCCCTTCTTGACCCTGCCTTTGAACTAAATGTTTATGAAAATTTGACTGTACAAATAGAATTTGTGTCATTGCGTCATGATCTCCCCCTTGCTCTCCCACCTTCAGAAAATCCTCTGCTCTCTTTTTGTTTGACCGCTTGCCTGAAACTAGGAAGATGACTCAACAAGCAGTTCCCACACTGTGATATGCACAGAAATATGCTTCGAATTAATTATGGGACAATTTTCACACTTGCTACTGCACCAGTGATAGAAGGTACGTCAATAGGACGGGCTGGAGATTTATGGGACACGTGATGGCAATTGCGTTGAGATTAATTTAGAATATCTGGTCCGCATGGACGATTTTGACAGAGGGTTCTGTTTCCGTGCTGTACAACGTTTCATCTCAGTGCCACGCTCTCAGTACAGTACCCAGTCGAGAACAGTCTGTTCTCTGGTTGTTGTTTTCTTTTTGAAGTCAGTGGAAAAACATTAACTGAATGAGACAAAAACAGCATGGGTCTATCGAAGTCAAATTATCTTTGACAAATTTACTGGACGATTTATTTTACAATGCATTAGTCATAGAGTCATATGGATGTTCAGCACAGAACCAGACCCTTCGTTCCAACCCGTCTATGTCAACCAGATATCCCAACCCAAACTAGTTCCACCTGCCAGCACCAGGCCCATATCTCTCCAAACCCTTCCTCTTCATATACCCATCCAAATGCCTCTTAAATGTTGCAATTGTACCAGCCTCCACCACTTCCTCTGGCAGCTCATTCCATACATGCAACGCCCTCTGCCTGAAAAAGTTGCCTATCAGGTCTCTTTGATATCTTTCCCCTTTTACCCCAAACCTATGCCCACTGGTTCTGGACTCTCCCACCCCAGGGAAAAGACTTTGTCTATTTACCCTATCCATCCCCCTCAAAATTTTGTACACCTCTATAAGGTCACCCCTCAGCCTCCGATGCTCTTGGGAAAACAGCCCCAGCCTGTTCAGCCTTTCTTTATAACTCAAATCCTCCAATCCTGGCAGCATCCTCGTGAATCTTTTCTGAACCCTTTCAAGTTTCACAACATCTTTCCAATAGGAAGGAGACCATAATTTGACGCAATATTCCAACAGTGGCCTAATCAATGCCCTGTTCAACCGCAACATGACCTCCCAACTCCTGTACTCAATACTCTGACCAATAAACGAACACATACCAACAGTTTAGGTTCTGTCTTTTGGATTTTCAGAAGGCATGATAAGTTGGAACCTCACCTTCAAATACTCTGTCACATCAGGGAGTGGAAGAACTACTGGGCACTTTGTTTGAGGAGGTGGTCACAAATGGTCAATTAAATCAGTGATCAGGGACAGCAGGGTGTAATTGTAAGTGAGGCAGGTAGGAGGATCCTAAGTTCAGGAATGGAGAAGACTCAGCTCTCGAACCTGTTCAATAGGTTTGAGGTACTTCCATGTTGTGTGGATGAGGAAAGGGCTGAAGGGAGGATGAGCCAGCTTACCATGGCACCATGGTTTACGAGGCCTTTCAAGAGGGAGAAGCAAACAAACTATTCAGGGATCATTCAGGAAGATAAGTGAGGTTGTGTAGCTCTCATATTTAAGTGGTGGTGAGACATGAAATGGATTCTATGAAGAAAAAGGTTGAATCCATTTTGGTGGGAATGAGTAATTCTGAGAAGAAAAAGACACTGTTTGGCGTAGTCTGCAGACCAGCAAATAATAATATCATACTGGGGTGGGCAATAAACAAAGAAACATCTAATGTCTGTAAACATTGCATGGCATTTACCATGACAGATTTTAATCCACATGTCGATTAGCTGAACCAGGTCAGTTGAGGTGAGCTTTCTTGGACAATATGTCACGGAACCGACGCGGGAGCAAGCTATCCGAGATCTGGTCCTGTGTCATGCGACAGCAATAACTAATGATGCCATAGTTAGGGATTCTCTTGGAAGGAATAACCGCAGTATTGTTGGATTTAGAATACAGATGGAAAATGCAAAGACAAAAATCCAAACACCAGAGTGTTCTGCTTAACCAAAGGAGACTACTATAGGAAAAGGAGGAGTTGGCTATCAATGACCAGTGTTGTGCCTCAGGGATCAGTTTTGGGACTGTAACTATTCACAATTTACATAGATGATTTGGAGTTCAGGAGAACGTGAAGCGTGCCAAAGCTTGCTGACGACACCAAGATAAATGGTAGAGCAAAATGTGCAGAGGGTTATGAGATTTTCCAAAAGCATATAGATAGTTGTGAGCAGGAAAAGACCTGGCAGATGGAACACAATGTTAATAAATGGGATGTTGTCCATTTTGTAGGAATAACTGTAAACAGGACTACTGCTTGAATGGTAAGAAAAATTAGAGCATGTTGCTGTGCAGAGGGGCCTGGGTATCCTTGTGCAGAAATCACAGAAGGTTGATCTGCAAGTGCAACAGATAATTAAGAATTTAGGGCGGCACGGTGGCACAGTGGTTAGCACTGCTGCCTCACAACGCCAGGGACCCGGGTTCAATTCCCGCCTCAGGTAACTGACTGTGTTGAATTTGCATTCTCCCCGTGTCTGCGTGGGTTTCCTCCGGGTGCTCCGGTTTCCTCCCACAGTCCAAAGATGTGCAGGTCAGGTGAATTGGCCATGCTAAATTGCCCGTAGTGTTAGGTAAGGGTTGATGTAGGGGTATGGGTGGGTTGTGCTTCGGCGGGTCGGTGTGGACTTGTTGGGCCGAAGGGCCTGTTTCCACACTGTAAGTCTAATCTAATCTATAAAACAGAAGCCAAATGGAATTTTGTCTTTCATTCCTAAAGTGGTTAAGTTCAAAAGTAGGGAGGTTACATTGGAGCTGTATCGGGTGTTGGTGAGGCAACACCTGGAGTAACACGTGCAAATTTGTTCTGATTCCTTGTGAAAGGATCGACTGACATTGGAGTATTTCCAGAAGAAGATCACTAGGTTGATCCTGAAGTTGAGGGTGTTGGCTTATGAGGAGATACTGAGTAGAATGGGATCGTATTCATTGGCATTTCGAAGAATGAGAATGGATCTCATAGAAACACATAGAAAATTATAAAAGTAATAGATAAGATAGAGAGTATGTTCCCACTGTTAGGTGAAACCAGCACAAGAGGGCATAGCCTCAAAATTAGGGGACTAAATTTAGGACTGATTTGAGAAGGAACGTCTTTCCCTAGAGAGTTATAAATCTATGGAATTCTATGTCCAGTAAAGTAGTCGAGGCTTCCTCAGTAAATACTTTTAAAATTAAGGTTTTTTTTTAACTGTAAAGGAGATCAAGTTTATTGTAAGCGCACGGGTAATTGGAGCTGAGGCCATGACAAGATCAGACTGATTTCGCTGAGTGGCAGAGCAGGCTCGAAGGGCCAGACGGCTTACTCCAGCTCTTAGTTCTTATGTTCTTAAAGGCCTCTCATCAGATATTCCTGGGCAAATGTAAAAGCCCTGGAATGAGGGGTAACAATTGATTTAGAGTAGACTTCATAATCCCAAAACAAAGACTGCAAATAAAATGTATTTCTTTTTAACAGATTGGCAGGCAGTACGATTTCACGTGAGTGAGTGCTTGGGACAGAATTATTCAGTTGAATCAATAGGATGTGGGAAACATATGTAAGATTTCCAAATTTGCTGACGATCCAAACGTCGGTGGGTGTTGTTCAAAGGATGCTTGAAGGTGTTTGAAATGAGTTGAGTGGCAAGACAGGTAAGTTGCTGATGCAGTGCAACGCGAGTAGAAATGAAGTTCACATTTCTGTGTGAAAAACAGGAAGACAGATAATTATTTAACTTAGAATATGTCACAAAATGTGGACAAATGAAAGGAACTGGGTATTTTTGGACAACAGTCGATGAAAATATATAGGTAGGTGCAGCAAGTATTTAGGAAGGGAGAATTATTGCGCTTCTTTGCAAGACAAGTTGAGCTCATAAGTAGATGCCGTTGTAACGGTTATTGGTCCATACATCTGGAGTATTGCATACAGTGTTCATCTTCCTTTCTATGAAAGGATATGCTTGTCATAAGGAGAATACAACAGCCGGTTACTGAGGTGTTACAACGAATGTCAAGACTGGCCAATGGAGAGATATTAATTCGACTGGTGATGTACAGACTGGAGTTTGAAAAACAAACAAGAGATAACTGACTGAGCTGGATACTGGTTTAGCAACCTCAAAGCCGAAAGAATTGCAAATACTGTAAATCAGAAACAACAACAAAAATTGTTGGGAAGGCTCAGCAGATCTGGCTGCACCTGAGGACAGAAATCAGGGTTCACATTTTGGGTTCAAGTGACTCTTCCTCAGAACAGAGAACAGCTCCGGGCCACCTGCACCAACCAACTCCACTGCCCCGTGGCTGAACACTTCAACTGCCCCTCCCTCTTCACTGAGGACATGCAGATTCTAGGCGTCCTCCATTGCCACTCGCTAACTACCCGACAAATGAAGGAAAAATGCCTCATCTTCAACTTTGGAACCCTCCAACCCCATGGCGTCAAGGTGGATTTCAAAGGTTTCCTCATTTCCCCTCCCTCACCTTACCCAGTTTCCATCTTCCAGCTCAGCATCGTGCTCATGACCTGACAGACCAGTCCAGCTTCCTTCTCACCTATCCATTCCACCCTCCTCACCAACCTATCACCTTCACCCTCACCTCCATCCACCTATTCCACTTCAGCTACCTTCCCCCCAGCCACCCTCCCACTTACCTCTTCACCCCCGAACTGCTCAGCCTCATTCCAACTGAAGGGATCTGGCCCAAAACTTCGATTCTCCTGCTCCTCGGATGCTGCCTGATCTGCTGTCCTTTTCCAGCACCATACTCTCAACTCGAATCCCCAGCATCTGCAGTTCTCACGTTCGCCCTGAGGAAGGGTCATGTGTGCCAAAATGTTAACTCTGGTTTATCTACACAGAAGCTGCCAGACGTGCTGAGTTTTTCCATCAACTTCTAACTTTATTACTGGTTTAATAAAGCTGGACACACTGATGCAGGGAGATATTTTCGCTGACTTTAGACTGAAACTGATTCCTATCTCAGGAGGCTATAAGACTGAAACTAGGAAAGGAAATCTTCACTGAAATAGTCGTGAGTCTCTTGATTGTCTGCTAGAGAAGTCTATGGGATGGAATCACTGAATATATACTTTAAAAGAGGTATTAAAATGATCAAGGATGTCAAGTGGCATCGACAGCAAGTGTGAATGTCACATTGACACAATTACAATCACATTTAATTCCAGAGTCCCTCCAATGGCTGAATTGACTTTGTCTACCAGCATTAACAGGAAAAACAACATGTTTCCGCCTGTGACTGTGAGGGGTCTATTTTGTTAGTGTTTGCTTTTCATCTAAAAGAAAACAAGGTTTTAAGACAGAGGAGATGGGGAGACGATTGTAAACAGCTTGTGAGTCCTTAGAATTTATGTTGAAAGATGGACGAACAAAAGCATCTAAATGGGTGGGATCAAAATCTCGCAAAACCAGAAATTTGAGTTTCTTAGTTTTCAGTAACAATTGTTGCTGGGACTGTTGCTTCAGTAAACCGCTCCCTGTTGCACTCTGTCAGAGTTCCTCGAAGATTTCCTGAAGTTGCATGTGAGTTGCAAGAATGTACTTATGGGATATTACTATAATGAAACAGTTACTGTTTCTTACCTTATTATGGGAGAAAGTGAGGACTGCCGATACTGGAGATCAAAGTCGAAGTGTGTGGTGCAGGAGAAGCACAGCAGGTCAGGCAGCATCCAAGGAGCAGGAGAATCAACGTTTCAAGTATAAGCGCTTCATCAGGAGGCTTATGAAAAGCTTATGCTTGAAAAGTCAATTCTCCTGCTCCTCGGATGCTGCCTGATCGGCTAATCAATTATTATGGAGAAAGTGAGGACTGCAGATGCTGGAGATCAGAGTTTAAAATGTGTTACTGGGAAAACGCAGCAAGTCAGGCAGCATCCAAGGAGCAGGAGAACCGACGTTTAGGGCATGAACCATTCTTCAGAAATGAATTATTATGTTAAGTAGTTCAATACACGTATGGTGAAGTTAGTTTTTTTTATTGTATATTAACTAAAGGCCATGAAAAAATTGTTTGCATAACGTCGAGTAGTTTGACCAATTGAATTGTCTATGGAGCACTGCACTTTGCATTTACTTGCAAAATGAAAACAAAAAGTGTTCTAGGCTACCTTAACATATTTTGAGGGGACCTGGTCTCGTCCAGAACAAACTCTGTCCTCTTGTCAAGATCAAAATTTCTAATTCCAGTTTTGGTTCATAATTATTCGACTCAAAATCAGGGAAAGTTAAGGGTTAGTGTCTTTATTTCAGGTGGTCAACTTTGTTGTTTAATCAAGGTTTTCCTGCTGTCAATGATGGCATTTTCGGCCACTGAGAGTTTCCTGGCGGTAGAAGAAGTCACTTCCGGAGTTTTACAGGAAGTGAGCAAACAAAGCTCCAAAGTTGGCAAGCAAGCTGGCATTGGGGTTGCCTGTGTCTGTGAGAAAAGGGGAGATCGTTGTCGCAGTCTGCGAGAAAAGGGGAGATAGTGTAGCATTTATGATTGCCGGGAATGCGATCAGAATCCTTGGTAATGGATGAGATTCATTTGAAAATGAAGCAGCTTGAATATGAAAAGTAAATGAAATAGCTTGAACTGAATTTAAAAGCAGAGGAGAAAGAACAGGAGAGTAAGACCCCAGTATAAGAAAGAGAGAAAGAGAAGGAAGAGTGAAAAGAAATGCAGAAGGAGAGAGTTTTTGAACTTCAGAAGTTGGAACTGAGAACTTAAAGTCAACATAAAATGGCGGAAGCAGAGATGAAGAGGAGGAGGCAGTGATGAGGACAGTAATGAAGAGCAATCCCATTGTACCCAAAGGCCTGGTGGGGATTTGTTTAACTATGTTGATATGTTGCCTAAGTTCGATGAGAAACCTTCTCATTTCATTGGAGAATGTGGCCAAACAAATGAAACGTGGGTATTTTCAGTACAAAGTTGGCAAGTGGAGCGAGTGAGGTATTTGCAACACTATCAGAGGAAGTATTTGGGGAGTATGATGAGTGAAAAAAAATCTTCTGTGCATGTAAAACTTAACACCAGAAACCTACATAAAATGTTTTACGAATCCAAGGAACAGTGTTCAAACATACAAAAAGTTTGAAAGAATTAAACAAAGTAATTTTGATAGGTGGGTCAGGACATTAAAAACAGATCAAATATATGACTGAATTAGGGAGACAATTAGTTTGGAAAATTGCACAAATTCACTTCCTGAAGCAATGAGATTAGATTCCCTTTAGTCTGGAAACAGGCTCTTTGGTCCAACAAGTCCACATCAAACCTTCGAAGAGAAACCCACTCAGACCCATTTCCCTCTGACTAATGCACCTAACACGATGGGCAATTTAGCATGGCCAATTCACCTAACCTGCACATCTTTGGACTGTGGGAGGAAAATCACACAGATACGGTGCGAATGTGTAAACTCCACACAAACAGTCACCCAAGGCTACGATCGATCCTGGGTCCCTAGCGCTGTGATGCAGCAGTGCTAACCACTGAGCCACCGTGCTGCCCTGATAGCCTGAAATCTGCTCAAACAGAAAATGAACATACTCCATCGATACTTGCATTAGTCGGTATTCCTGGTAAGCAGAATCTATTTCCCCACAGCATTGTGTCAAGTGTCATAAGCAATGCTCCTGATGGAATACAACTGCTTATTTTGATGTTTGATCAGTGGAAAGAAAGTAACAGTATTAAATAAGTATCGTTTATTTATCATTATATTAGAAATGCAATTTCTATTAAATGTCAGCACGTTATTGAAAATATCTTAGACTTGCGAGACATTGTAACTTTAGATGTTCATCAATCAAGAACAATGGGTAATGAAAAAAATAGTAAATCTGAAAGGGAAATGCAGGGGTGCTTCAAGAAGTGTAAAAACAGAGATAAATACGATTGTAATGCTATGGTACAACTGGATGAAAATAAAACAACTGTGCTCCAACAACATACCCTGGCTGAGCACTTTTAGATCTAACTGGCTTCCAGACAAATATTGACCTGATAAATCCCGCACTGACCAGGGTGAAGTAAATGTTGTCTACACTGATCAGAATATGAATCATGTCAACAAGCTGTAAAGATGTGCCTCTGACTTCACAATGGTCTGCCAAGTTTTAATAGCAAGAAAATACAAGGCAGATTGCAAAGCAGACAGTCCATAAACTGTCAGCTGATTTTATACTCCTGCATGTCTTGTTCTGATATTTAGTGTAGATTTAATGTGTTATAATTACAGCATAAAAATAAAACAGTGTTGGTAACATTTATCATTACTGTCTTAACATTTCAAATTGCAGCGGCAAAACAGAGAGCTGTGTGCAAGCTGACATCAGAAATTTACTTTGAACAACATGAGCTTGCACGTCACTGTTCCACATCTTATGTTAGAGACAAAGATAAACTTGAAATTCAAATTAACTTATTTCAACGTTGGATAGCACACTCATACTTTTAAAATCTGTGTGTGCCATACCAATGGTATGCTGGTCAATTGTCGTGAAGTACAAACAAAACACTTCACGTAAAATTTTGATGCCACGTTTGGAAGCTACAACTTATGTTGGTGTTTGAAAAGCATTGTATGATTTCAATGAATAAATTTACTCAGCAGTTTTGAAATTCTTTTCTTGGAAACTTATTATCTGGGCAATCGGTAACTCTCGATTTATCTGCGCTCTCAAGACACATCCAGCTGATAAGCAAGCACATTATCTCAGTTTCTGGACTAAGACAGAAATATTACCAAAGCACTAACGTCTGGCATTCATTCATCAGACTGCTCAATCTTAGAATGGAATGCAGAAGCCATGTTTTAACAGGGTAGCAGCTGTTATTTATTCACTCTGTCCATACCCCTCATAATCATATAAACGTCAACCATTTCCTCCCTCACTCTACCCTACTCTAAAAAAAATCCAAATCTATCCAGTCTTTCTTTATAACTCAATTTCTTCACCCAAGACAACGTCCTAGTTAATTTATTTGTATCCCACTCTCGTGCTATCACATCTTTCCTGTAGTGATGTGAATAGAACTGATCACAGTATTTCAGCTACGGGCCTAACCAACAGTCTGTAAACTTCCAATTGTACCTTCTTGCTTTTCTGCTCTGTCATTATTGATGAAAACAAGGATCCCATATGCATTCTTAACTATTCCATGCATGTGCTCTGACGACATCTATGACGTGAATAACTACTCCAAGATCCCTCTGTTTCTCTCAGGTTCCTGCCATTGAGTAAAAAGGTCCCTTATCTTGTTTCTTCTTCCAAAGTGCATCACCTTACAATTATCTCGGTTAAACTCCATCTGCCACTGGTCTGCCCATTTGACCAACACATCTATATCTTCATATAACCTATAACTATCACCTTCATTTCTAATCTGTCGTCTAAAATTTTGCTTAATTTCCACCGGATATTTTTATCTTTATCATTTCTATTTATAACAAATAATAAGGGTCCCAGTACATAGCTTCATGGTACCCTGCTGGACATCAAACTCCAATCATTCAGACAGTCTTCGATTACTACCCTTCACCAGAAAAAATAGTTTCAACTTACATAAAAACGTTGAAACTTATGCGAGGTTTCCCTCAATTCCATTTGATTCAAGCTTCTCGATCTGTCTTCCTTGTGGGACTTTGTCAAAAGCTTTGTTGAATTTATGTAAACTCTATCAACTGAACTTTCCTCACCCACATGGGTAGCACGGTGGCACAATGGTTAGCACTGCTGCTTCACAGTGCCAGAGACCTGGGCTCAATTCCCGCTCTCAGACAACTGTCTGTGGGGAGTTTTCACATTCTCCCCGTGTCTGCGTGGGATTCCTCCAGGTGCTACTGTTTCCTCCCACAGTCCAAAACAAAATGTGTAGGTGAGGTGAATTGGCCATGCTAAATTGCCCCGTGTGTTAGGTGAAGGAGTAAACGTAGGGGAATGGGTCTGGGTGGGTTGATCTTCGGTGGGTCCATGAGGACATGTAAGTAATCTAATACAGATACGACTACATTTTCAAAAATATTTCAACTAATTTGTTAGGCATGGCCTTCCTCTGCCAAAGCCGCTTTAGCTGTCCCTAATTATGGACACTTTCCAAGTGGGTATCAATTCACTCCTTCAGAATTTTCTCCAATATTTTCACTAACTCTGACGTGAAACTCGGCAATCTGTAATTTGAGGATTCATTTCTATCTCCCCTCAAGAAATGGAGCTCTATTAGCGGTCTTCCGGTCATCTGGCACTTTCCTTGTGGTTGTAAAGGAATTGAGAACTTCTGTCAGAGACCCTGCAATTATCTGCCTTGTCTCCCGCAGCAGCTTGGGGCGCAATTCATCTGATTCAGGGGATTTCTCGGCTTCTAATCCCTGCAGTGCCTGCAACAACTCCCTGTTTCCTACGACAACCTGAGCGTGTCCCTCATACCCCATTTTACTATATTCTGCAGCCTACATTGCTCTTCTCCAGAGTGAAGAGAACTCAATATTCTGTGGCTTCACACATACGTTGCCCCCTTTTCTCTATTGGGCCCTACTCTTCCCCTGGTTAGCCTCTTCCTTTTAATGTACACATAAAACATATTATGATTTTCCCCTAGTCTGCTTCGCAAGTCCTTTTCCATGCCCCGTTTTTACTCTTCTAACTGCTTTATTAAGTTCCTTCCCACTTCCTGTATTCCTCTTGAGCTGCAGCTGAATTGTTCGCTTTGTACTTGCTAAAAACCGTACTCTTCTTATTGATCCATGCCTCAATTGTCTTAGACATCCAGTATTGTTCCCACACTTCCCTCCAAAGTGTACATGTTGGGCATGTCCTTTCTGAATGCCGCCCATTTGCTCCACTATAGAATTATCTGCAAGAAGCGGTTCCCATTCTACTATGGCCACATCCTGCTTTACGTTAATGAAATCTACCTTCCCCCACTAAAGCCGTTTTTCTTTTGTTGGAAGGCCTTCTTTTCCTATGTCTAGAACAGATTTCAAATGCAGCATGTTGTAGTCCCTATTGCTAAAATCATCCCCCACTGATACATTGAACATCTGTCTTCTTTCCCCCGACCCAGATCGAGCACTGCGCTGTCTCTTGATCATTCAAGTACTGATACAAACACACTTTCTGGATACATTTCAAGAAATCCGCTTCCTCTAAACCCTGACACTCTGTGTTCCAATTTACGTTGGGAAATTTGAAATCCTGAGTATAATTACTTGATTATTACTCTTCCAATTCTCTGTGAACTGTCCGCATATCTAGTCCTGTATTATCCGCTGACACTTTTGGGGCCTATTATGCACTCCCAGTAACCTAGCTACCCGTTTAATGTTCCTACATTCAACCTACAAAGTCTCGTTTGTGAACCTTCTCAGGATATCATCTCTCCATATTGCAGTAATTTGCTCCGTGATTAATAGAGCTACACTACCACCCTTTTTACACCCTCGTCTGGCTCGACTAAAGATCCTCACCTAAAGAAATTACATCCCTCAATGTTTAGTTGCCAGTCCAGCCATTCCCTCAACTATTTTTCTGTGATGGCAACAATATCATACTTCCATATATCAATCGACGCCATTAGCTCATTAGTCTTTCCTATTAAGCCCATAGCGTTAAAGAACAAACAAACATGTGATCGTGGATGAAAAGACGTGCCAGAACTGAATCTACACCTATCCCATTTCTTGTTGTGGCTGTTAATAACCAGTTGTCAAAGAGATTCCGGACAAATTTACAGAGCTTTACAACTTGTGTAACATTAATTTCGACTTCATCTCAAGGAATAAAAAACGTTATTGAAATCGCCAAATATTAACGCCACGCTTTGCTGTACTTTTCAGCAATTTGCATACAACCTTTTTTCACCGATCTCCCTCTGACTGTTTTCCAAGCAATTGGTGAGAGATGAATCCAATTTTGCTTCCTTCGCCCACCATTACTCCCACGTGCAATTGAAGATCTTTCTTGCACACCATCCTCGTTTAGGTTCGACTGTTTCTTCAATTAATATTGTGACCTCAGCAGTTACTTTCTATTCCAGTATTTATCCCACTGAAAGAATCCTGCAAAGTGCAAGTTATTATTTGTGATTGAGTTCTAACACGTGCATTTACGTGATGCTCACGTACTTCTGGGTGTCCATCTCTTCAATTGAGGGGTATATCTGATTAATCTTCTGGACCTAGATGTGGATATAAAAAGCAATAATCACTGATCAACGTCGTCCTTTGCATTATCCAGCATATCTCTTCTTGTTTCCACACATGATCATTCATTTCTACATTCCATTTCGGATTTCAAATTTCTCCTTTATGAATTTGCACTCAATGTCAAATTGCTGTCATCACTCTTCCCCTGAGGAGCATCTAATTTCCCCCAGTCAAACACCTGAAACGATTGTGGTTGAGATTGTGTGGAGGTGAAAACTACCTGGCATGTAAAAGTCTCATCTCCTGGAGGAACATGTCAAGAGGCGATAGAGATGCACAACTCTTTCTCCTCGTGACCAAGTGTAGCCAAACACTTGTCTGCTGCATTCTCAATTTTTTGCATTATCATGTGAAGTGAGAGTGATTGCCCTTTTTCATCAAGGCGGCATTTGACGAATATGGCATCAAGGATCTCAAGCAAAACGAGCATCAATGGAAACAAGGAGGAAACTCTCTGCTCTTTGGTGTCATACCTAGCATAAAGGAAATAGCTTGTGTTCTTAGAGATCTACAATCTCAGACACAAGACATCACTTCAAGTGGTCTAAACCTGAAGTCCATCATCAATCACTGCTTCATCAATGATATTCCCTTTAAGTTAATATCGTTGATGATTGCAAAACGTCTAGCTCCATGAGTGTAGAAAAGACAATGTCCACAGCACACGCACTCAAGTATGTATTCTCCCACAACAGATATTTTGCGACCACATGAAATATCTACAAGATGCACCATAGCCTTAGGCAGCGGCTTCCAACCCAAGGATTACTACCATCTAGACAGGAAACGGAAAACAGAGACATGGAAATCTCACCACTAGCAAGTTCCTATCGAGCCACACAGTACCATGACTTGGAAAGTCATGTATCACATCTCTTCACTGTCATGAGTTCAACATTCTGGAAATTCCTCTTTAGGAGCACTTTGGATTTATTGATAACAAATGAATTACAGCCCTTCAAGAAGGCTACTCACCAGTATCTTCTCAGAATGAATGATGGGTGGATCATAATGTTACCTTAGCCAACAAAACCTACGTTTATACACAATACTAAAGATGCATACTTGTTGTCAGGATTCACATTGGAAAAGGGCAATGTTAGTGAGAATACGGAGATACAGGCGACAAGATTAGATGGGACTGAGGTTGACAAAGAGGAGTTTTTAGCAATTTTGGAAGATCTGAAAATAGATAATGCCCCTGGACCGGATGGGATTTATCCTCAATTTCTCTGGGAAGCTAGGGAGGCGATTGTAGAGACTTTGGCTTTGATCCTTATGTCATCATTGTCAAAAAGAGTAGTGCCAGAAGACTAGAGGATAGCAAATGTTGTTCCCTTGTTTAAGAATGCGAGTCGGGACAACACTAGTAATTATAAGCCAGTGAACCTTACTTCAGTTGTGGGTAAGGTGTTGGAAAATATTATAAGAGACAGGATTTATAATAATCTGCAAAGGAATAATTTGATTAGGGATAGTCCACACGGTTTTGTGAAGGGTAAGTCACGTCTCACTAACCTTACTGAGTTCTTCAAGAAGGGGACAAAACAGGTGGATGAAGGATGTGGTGTTTGAAAAGGTTCCATGGGTGGTTAATGGGAAATGTTCATCCTGGAGCTCACTTATCAATGATGTGCTGCACGGAGCTGTTTTGGGGCCACTGCTGATTGTCATTTTTATAAATGATCTGGAGGTCAGCGTAGAAAAATCGTTTAGCAAATTTGTGGAAGACACTAAGGTCAGCAGAGTTGTAGATAGTGTGGAAGGATGTTTTGGGTTACAGGGGGACATAGATAAGATGCAGTGCTGGGTAGAGAAGTAGTAAATGGAGTTTAATGTAGAAACGTGTGAGGTTGTTCACTTCAGAAGATGAAACAGGAATGCAGAATACAGGGCTAATTATAAAATTCTTGGCAGTGTAGATGAACAGGGAGATCTTGATGTCCAGATCTTGATAGTGCAGAAATCCCTGAAAGTTGGAACCCATGTTGATAGGGTTAGTGAGAAGGCATATGGTGTGTCGGCATTTATTGGTAGGGGGATTGAGTTTCGGAGCTACGAGGTCACACTTCAGTTGTACAAGACACTGGTAAAGCCCACACCTGGAGTATTGTGTGCAGTTCTGGTCACTGCATTATCGGAAGGATGTGGAGACTTTGGAAAGGGTTCAGAGGATATTTACTAGGATGTTACCTGGTATGGAAGGAAGGCCTTATGAGGAAAGGCTGATGGAACTGAGGCTGTTTTCGATGAAGCGAAGAAGGTTGTGAAGTGACTTAATCGAGACGTATAAGATAATCAGAGGTTTAGATAAGGTAGACAGTGAGAGCCTGTTTCCTCGGATGCTGAAGGCTAACACAAGGGGCATAGCTTTAAATTGAAGGGTGATCGATTTTCACAGATGTCAGAGGTAGTTTCTTTACTCAGAGAGGAGTAGGGTCGTGGAACGGCCTGCCTGCAACAGTATTGGACTCGCCGACGTTAAGGGCATTTAAATGGGCATTGGGCATGCATATGGATAATATTGGAATGGTGTAGGTTAGATCCGTGTCAGATTAATTTGACAGGTCGGTGCAACATCGGGGGCCAAACCGTTACTGTGCTGTAACGGTTTATGTTCCATGTTCTAACTTGAGAAACTGCGAGTAATTTGTAGATCACGAACGGTCAGCTTTTCAAAAATAAATATTAATATCTTTCTCAATTATATCTCATGTACCTCCTGCTAATTCTGTTTATATCATTAATACTGCAGCGAGCCACCTCATTTTCCTGATAACCTATATCTTTGGGAAAATCCTACAGATGCTCAGTGACATGTTTTGATTCTCATCAGAGGTCTTTCGCCTGCCATTCTAAAATCTCAGATGAAATCACAAAATTACTTATCTCTTCGGATAATCATTGCATTTCCTGCCATTATTGTTCCACGAATTTGCACACTGTACAACTGGGCCGCCCATGGTTTACGTTCACGTGTTGAAATGCTACGTTCATGTACCATCATGCGTGGTGGTAATGGGGACACAATCAAGTTAGAAGGAGGTTTATCAAGGAACATTTTAATTATCTGCCTATTACTTCTTGTCTTTCTGGTCGTGCAACGATGACCTCCCAGCCTGATCTTTATGAAACAATCAGCCATAGCATCATGGAATCTCCCTATCTGTAGACTCCAAGATAATCACTGCAGCGATCCCAGTTTCAGTTCTGTGACAGAGACATGATGTTCGACTTCAAGCCTTCAGAACTCTCAATAGTTCTTCATCCTCGGATGTAGGTATAATATAAATGATTGTGGCTACTTGTCCTGATATGCATTATCATATTAATCTTTCATATAAAAGACTAAGACGGTGTTAAGAAACTAAGAGATTATCAACATGAAGCCCTTCTTTTTTTCTATGTGCCTTCGAACAAAAGAGGCATGGTGCCACGATAAGGTGAAATCGTAATTGTGCATTCTTTTGTAGATATCTCATTGTTTTTAGAAGTTTTATTGTAGCTTTCCAGAGTAACTTACAAGCTATTATATTGAACTGCATTTGTATATTATTAAAGATATTTGGATAGTTAGACTGACAGGCAATGTTTAGAGGGACTTGAACCAAGTGCAGGCAAATGGGACTAGTTTAGCGTGGAAAACCTTTTTGCATGGAAGAGTTGGACCAAAGGATCTGTTTCCATGCTATACGGCTCTCTAACTCTAATAATTCATGACTCCATGGGACTGACACTGGGATAGTTTTGTTTCTTTTATATTTTGGGTTGCTGTGACTTTGCATTAATGGCTCCATCACTAATTACACTGAGATGGATTTGGTAAGATGCCTGAGACCGAGTGGAGGTAGCGAATTCCCTTGCAATACCGAAATGCACAGCAGGAAATCCGTTGAATTAATACACTCCAGCACTTTCTTTCAGACAACAATGCAATTGCAGATTGTATTATTTGCTCCTGAAGAAGGGCTTATGCCCGAAACGTTGATTCTCCTGCTCCTTTGATGCTGCCTGACCGGCTGCACTTTTCCAGCAACAAATGTTTCAGCCCTGTATTTAAACAGTGTCAGGTGTCATGTTGTAATATGAATATTTATACATCCACACATAATTCAGTGTTGTATGTGATTCCCATATTTTATGTTTCATGAACAATGTGTGTCAATGTGTTGACACAACTTGCTTCTCGTGGAGACCACGAGCCAGAAAACTCCCAGTTGCACTCCTTTGCAATCACCTAACTGTTAGAGTAACCCCTCCTCGCCGTTCTTTTGGAACCATCCAAATAAACATGTAAATTACCTTCAGAGGAAAGCTTTGCAATGGCAAGACTAGAAAACAACAGATCTGTTGATAAGCATATTTTCAGAAGGAGAAAAATATAGCGTGGAAACACGTCATTCGGCCCAACAAATCCATACCAGTGTAACCCACCCAGATCCATTCCCCTACTACTCTACACTTCCCTTACCTAACGCAGCTTTTGGAAGCTTCTCAATGATTGACAGGACCATAACCCCCAATGCTACTAACAATGCTAATTCTCTTGTTCAATGCTCTCACTATTAGACATACTTTAAAAGTCAATAGAATCCGTAAGCAACTCCAGAGAATGAAGGGAAAACAGAATGATCCACGGATTAAGAATCGAAGGAAATCTATGATTTTGCCTTTCTCTGTTACTATAAATGTATTACTATTACGTCATGCATTCATTAAACTGGCCAGTAGAAAACATGTCTGACAAAGATAAAGATTACAGCAATCTGATGTAGATAATCCAAAAGTGTGGGATTATGTCACAATTTCCTAGCACCTGTGCAATTTCGTTATCTGTGATCTCACAATAAAGAAAGTCAGGGAAGAGTTAAAGGATTTCATGAAATATTTGTTTACATTGCATGGGAAATTATCTAATTACCTAATAATATGAATTACATTTTGACGTGTACGCTGGTTTCTGGGATAGGTGCATCGCTGTCCGGGCCAGTAATGATGCCCATTCTGAATTATCCACGTGGTAGAACAGTCTAAACCAAGAGTGCATAAGTTTAAGCTGAGAAGGGAGACATACGAAAGTGTCCAGAAGGGTATTTCCTTCACACAAAAGGTGGCGACTGCCTGGAACGGGCTCCCAGAGGTTGTGGTGGAGGCAGGTACATTTTTCTTCATTTAAAAAGCCTTTGGTTAGGTGTGAGACGCTATGAACCAAACACAGCCAAACAGGACCAGCTTAATGGTTCAAATTGGACGGCTTGGATAGTTGGGCTAAAGGACCTATTTCTATGCTTTAATCCTCTATGACTCCATCAATGACCATTGTCGCAAGCAGGCCTTTTCCCCTGGGCATCTAAGAGTCACCCATATTCCTGTGAATCTGGAATGAGAACGTCATTCAGGTCTCCTGCACAGAAAAGGACTATCGAGTCTTTGTCAGTCAAGAACAATCACATAATCATTCAAAGTTTAGATCATAGTGGTGCTGGAAAAGCTCAGCAGGTCAGGCAGCATCCACGAGCAGGCAAGTCGACGTTTTGGGCAAAAGCCCTTCATCAGGAATACAGGCAGGAAGCCTCCAGTGTGGAGAGATAAATTAGGGGGTGGGGGCTACTGGGGAGAAGGAATAACCCCCATTCACCAATTGTACTCTTTGCTACCTACCCCCACCCTCCTTTCTGACCTATTACCGCCATTCCCACCCCATTCACCTATTGTACTCTATGCCACCTATGCCACGGTATTGGAGGTGTGCATTGCAATGCTTCTTACATATTATGAGGACTTTGCAGGGAGTTACTTCCAGAGTAGCACCACTCCCAGACGAAATATCCTTATATCCCGTTTAAACATTCTGACTCTAAAAGTAAACTAATGCCCCCGGGCATCAGGGGAAATCTCAAATGATCTCAGCAGTTAAAGGAAATGAAATAAGAAAAGCACATTTAAAAAAAGAAATTAAAGTATTTGAATAGAGAAGATACTACTCGGGGAATGAGAGTCCGCAAATTAGGAATCACATTGACTTTTTTTTTTGCTGGTTCTCTTAAGATATTTCTGGATATCATATTTATATTTAAAACAAATAATTTATTTGTTCAAAAGCATTGACCACACATGGAATAGTGTGAGCAAAAGACATTGAAATGTTTGTGCAGTTAAGACCATAACAAATGCTAGTGCAGATGGGTTGAACGGTCTCTTCCTCTTCAGATGTTTCCATGCACTCGTATACAACACAACCTTGACACTTTTTTCCTTTCTCAGTTTTTGCAATCACGTATTACCACTTGTATCCATTGTTTCTCTCCTACTAAACAAATTTATTTGAATTGAAATATAAAATATAAGTGTGACATTTTTTTTCTGGAACTGCATGCCTATCTGTAATCTATTGGTGCTGTACGGGAATCTGTGCAGATTTCGTTTCATGTGCAAAACTTCCCAAGTCATCGGAATTGCTTTAGAAAGATGAAGTTTGCGTGAATGATTGTAGATCTTGTTTGTCATATATTGGAGGAAAAATAGATTTGATAGCATTCAGGAATACCTTACATCTCAGTCATTCAAACGTCTCGGACATGCTTTTGTAATTCCTTTTTTTTCCCAAGTCAGATGCAATGCACCAAGTGGAAGGCATGTCATTGCGCCCCTCAACACTTCCTAATACCTAAACAATCTTCAGATCAAAATGGTAACTTCACATTTCTACCAGTCTCGTTTTTGATGCTTCAATGGTTCCAAAATGTATCACCTATAGTGCCAAATCAGTGTGCATTGCAAATGGGAGGGAAAGCTGCAGATGGTAGTGTTTTCAAGAACATGCGATTCTTATTATTCTCGGTAGTGAATGTCTTGGGATTGGAAAGGACAGTCGAAGAAGGGTTAGCAAGATGGTAAACGTCACATTAGGTACAATCCTCACTGATGCGGCTCCTTTTCCCTTTAAAGCCTCGGAAACTACAAACAAATGAAAATGTCAAGAAATGCTACACTACATTGCGTAAACATTATTTATATATTCACACATGATGGCCAGATGCTATCATAGCAAATCTGCACTGTATTGTCGGTTAATCTAAGACCCATGAATTCTTCCTAAGACGAATTCCATTCAAAGTGCTAACCCTGGACATCTTGGCGCTGCCCATAGTCTGAATCACATTCCCATGTATGAGAACCATTTCCTAAAGAATGAAGGACTCCGTAACCCAGTGAACATAGTTTGATATGGCTTAAGCATTTCCCACCTGCGTTAAATCCTCACAACCTACTGTGAAGGTTTATACAAGCACTGAAGCCTGCACCATGCACTGTACTATTATCTCATTTTCTGAAATGGCATTATTTTTGCTCCTGTGCCTTTGCATATTTACCCAAATACTGAATCACGCCCCATTCCTTCGATGCTTTTTCCATCATCTGAACTATATGTTTATGTCACGGTCCAGAGCAGACACCCTCTAAGTATTTTATAAAGGTAGAGGAGACACATTTTTATATAATCTTAATTTAATAGTAGATGTGAAATGCCATGTTCCAGATGCAATACTACTGGTCAAACTACACGAGAAGTACTTAAGCAAAACACGATTTACTTGAACATTACGGTTAACATACAAAGAAAAGAAAGATGAATTTAGAATAAGGTAATTTTTGGAAAACTTTTTAAAAAGTACAGTTCCCACTACTAATTAACTGTTCCAATATGATTAGATTCCCTACAGTGCAGAAACAGGCCCTTTGTCTGAACCTGTCCGCACCGACCCAACAAAAATAACCCACCTAGACCCATTTCCCTCTCACTAATGCACCTAACACCACGGGAAATTTAGCATGGTCAATCCATTTGACCTGCACATCTTTGGATTGTGGGAGGAAACCCACGCAGATACGGGCAGAATGTTCAAACGCCACATAGACAATTGCCCGAGGCTGGAATCGAACCCAGGTCCCTGGCGCCAAATTGAAATACAATTTCTCATATGCAGTCCAATCCAAGAGGAAAATAAAGGTCAAAATACAATACAGAGGAAGTAGCAGGTAGGAGATAGTCACTAAAACTTGCAATTCTTTTGAGACACCAGAGGTTTCTGACTAAAGCCAAACCTGAAAGCTTAAAAAAAAACCCAGAAAGCCTGGTCCATGAGAGATGGTCACAGCCAAGCTACTTCCAATGTTCCAACTCTGCATTACAATCCCTCTTTAAAAGAGAACCAGGACAGAATAACCTCTTAAAGCGATTGGATCGTCATAATTAGCGTAAGGGAGCGACTTTGAAATCCTAAGCGTTGTGAGCTATCTTTAACCGCCAATGCTTAGAGTGTCAATACTGTATGACCCTTGTGTTAAACTTCATACATTTCTGAACAGCTCTTTCAAGGATTCCCAGAAATCAGATCCTCTTCCTATTTCCTGCAATTGCCACATTTTTTCAGTGCCTGAAAATCCCCAGGTAGCACATCTTCAGAGAATTTTGGTAAAGACAAACTAGACACAGATATGAAAATTAACACTTCAGCAACTTTTAATAAAGAATATATGCCTTATCCAACTGCTATTGTTATTTCAGGAGTGGTGAAACGCTTGCAACACTTCAAAGGAGCAGCGCAAAAAGCACCATATCGTACGTTTTCATTTCTGTAACAGGCCCGAACACGACAGGTTCCTCTCAGTTTTTCGCACATGCTCATCAATTCTAAAATTCAAAACAAAGTGTGAATTGATATTTTTGTTTTGCATTTTTGAGCTGTTTACTGCACAGAGAGCTACGACATAACATGATGACAAGCCTTTCACATTTATATGGATTAGCTCTGGATCACATAACAACATTAACTCATTTGCTTTTGATTTTTAAATATCCTCTCCAAGGTCTGACGTTTATGCAGAGGAAATTCACCAAACGGTCCACATCACATAATCTGTGAACGAAAAAAAATACTGTTTTATGTCAAACGTTACACACAGAGAGCACACATCAAATCATCCCAAACAGCGAAGTAAATTTGACAGGACTATATTCTTCTGTTATGTTGTGTTGGTACAGGGAATGATATTGTTCCAAGATACCGATAGATCTCTCCCATGAACAGGTAAGCAGCTTGTTAATTTACGTTTTAATCAAGAAGGTTTACCAGTACAGCACTGCACCATCCTGGGATCCCTTAGACTGGATATCCCTTTGAAATGCTCAGTCACTGGTTTAAATTTGAGATTCTCCCACACCTCTCACTATTACACCTAATGTTCACCAGATTTTCCTGCTCTTGGACGTGGATCAGTTCGCAATACCCATCACCCTCTCCACTCACTGCTTATAAATAGAATAAATAGACACATCGCTGATGAACTAGTACGTATGGAATCAATCAGTCTTATCCAATTAACAAACTGTGATATCCAAATTAAATTAAATGGCACTCAGATAAAGGTAGAATTTTCATATAACACAGCAGCTTCCGGGACAGTAAACAAAATGAAAGTCGATCTTCCTATCTTCCAAGTCTTTTGATGATGTGCAGGCTCCCGTGTTGCACTGGTGTAGACAATGTTGAACATCACACAACACCAAGTGAAAGCCCAACAGGTTTATTTGGAAGTCCAAGCTTTCAGAATACTGCTCATACTAGAACATAGAACATAGAAAAATACAGGGCAGTACAGGCCCTTTGGCCCTCGATATTGCGCCGATCCAAGCCCACCTAACCTACACTAGCCCACTATCCTCCATATGCCTATCCAATGCCCGTTTAAATGCCCATAAAGAGGGAGAGTCCACCACTGCTACTGACAGGGCATTCCATGAACTCACGATTGGCTGAGTAAAGAATCTACCCCAACATCTGTCCTATACCTACCACCCCTTAATTTAAAGCTATGCCCCCTCGTAATAGCTGACTCCATACGTGGAAAAAGGTTCTCATGGTCAACCCTATCTAAACCCCTAATCATCTTGAACACCTCTATCAAGTCACCCCTAAACCTTCTTTTCTCCAATGAAAACAGCCCCAAGTGCCTCACCCTTTCCTCATACGATCTTCCTACCATACCAGGCTACATCTGGTAAACCTCCTCTGCACCCGCTCCGGTGCCTCCACATCCTTCCTATAGTATGGCGACCAAAACTGCACACAGTACTCCAGATGCGGCCGCACCAGAGTCTTATACAACTGCAACCTGACCTCAGGACTCCGGAACTCAATTCCTCTACCAATAAAAGCCAGTACGCCATATGCCTTCTTCACCGCACTTTTTACCTGGGTGGCAACTTTCAGAGATCTATGTACATGGACACCAAGATCCCTCTGCTCATCCACACTACCAAGTGTCCGACCATTAGCCCTGTACCCCATCTTCTTGTTAGTCTTACCAAAGTGAATCACTTCACACTTACCCACATTGAACTTCATTTGCCACCTTTCTGCCCAGCTTTGCAGCTTATCTATTTCCCGCTGTAACCTGACACGTTCTTCCTCATTGTCAACAACTCCACCGACTTTCATATCATCCGCAAACTTGCTCACCCAACCTTCTAGCCCCTCCTCCAGGTCATTTATAAAAATGACAAATAGCAATGGTCCCAAAACAGTTCCTTGCGGAACACCGCTAGTATCTGCAATCCAAGATGAACCTTTACCATGAACTACTACTCTCTGTCTTCTTCCAGCCAGCCAATTCCTAATCCAAACCTCCAACTCACCCTCAATGCCATACCTCCTTTTTTTTGCAGTAGCCTACCATGGGGAACCTTATGAAACGCCTTACTAAAATCCATATACACCACATCTACCGCTTTACCCTCGTCCACCTCTTAGTCACCTTCTCAAAGAATTCAGTAAGGTTTGTGAGGCACGACCTGCCACTCACAAAACCATGCTGACTATCCTTGATCACATTATTCCTATCCAGATGTTCATAAATCCTATCCCTTACAATTCTCTCTAAGACTTTGCCCACAACAGAAGTGAGACTCACTGGCCAATATTTCGTAGAGCTATCCCTACTCCCCTTCTTGAACAAGGGAACAACATTTGCTATCCTCCAGTCTTCTGGCACTATTCCTGTAGACAACGAGGACATAAAAATCAAGGCCAATGGCTCTGCAATCTCCTCCCTTGCTTCCCAGAGAATCCTAGGATAAATGCCATCAGGCCCAGGGGACTTATCTATTTTCATCCTTTCTGGAATTTCCAACACCTCTTCCCTACATACCTCAAAGCCACCCATTCTAATTAATTGTGACTCAGTATTCATATCGGCAACAATGTCCTTTTCCTGAGTAAATACTGATGAAAAGTATTCATTCAGTGTCTCCCCAATCTCTTCAGCCTCCACACGCAATTCCCACTACTATCCTTGACTGGACCTATTGCTACCCTAGTCATTCTTTTATTCCTGACATACCTATAGAAAGCCTTTGGGTTTTCCCTAATCCTACTAACTAAGGACTTTTCATGTCCCCTTCTCGCTGCTCTTAGCTCTCTCTTCAGATCCTTCCTGACTACCTTATAACTCTCAATCGCCCCAACTGAACCTTCACGCCTCATCTTTACATCGGCCGCCCTCTTCCTTTAAACAAGGGATTCCAATTCCTTATTAAACCATGGCTCCCTCACACAACCCTTTCCTCCCTGTCTGACAGGTACATACTTTTCAAGGACACTCAATAGTTGCTCCTCGAACAAGCTCCACATATCAACTGCGCCCTTGCCTTGAAGCCTACTTTTCCAAGCCACGCATCCTAAGTCATGCCTCACCGCATCATAATTTCCCTGCCCCCAGCTATAACTCTTGCCCTGCAATGCACACCTATCCCTCTCCATCACTAGAGTAAAAGTCACCAAATTGTGGTCACTGTCCCCAAAGTGCTCACCTACCTCCAATTCTAACACCTGGCCTGGTTTGTTACCCACACCCAAATCCAATATGACCTCACCTCTTGTTGGCCTGTCTACATATTGTGTCAGGAAACCCTCCTGCGCACATTGTACAAACACAGACCCATCTAACGAACTTGAGTTATAGCTTTCCCAGTCAATATCATCGTCAGCTAGCTAGTCCGGAAGGATCATAGCACATAGAATTTATAGCAAAAGATCAAAGCGTCATACAACTGATGAGAAGTATTGAACAAATCTCGATTTTTGTAATCACTTACAATGGGGATGGAGGTTTCGACTGATTAATGTGTAAATCCCAGAATTTCCTTCAAGTCATATTTCCGAGATAACGTAAAGTTTTGTTTTAAAGATGACATCTTAGCTCAGACAATGCAATAAATGTGTGAGGTGAGAGTTCGTCTGCATACGAACCTTGAGTCTGACTGGTTCTATTTCCAAAATAAGGTTTTACATTATCGGTTCGATTTGTTATGTCCTGGAAAAATTCGAAAACTTTTTTTTTCAGGCATGATTTCCCTTTTGTCTGTCTGTGCTGATTCGTGCTTTCTAAGTCCTCAGTTATTAACTCATTTATAATGGACTTGAATATTTTCCTCACAACTACCACAGGCTAACCAGTTTATGATTACAATTTCTGTCGTCTCATCCTTAAATACTCTGGGATATAAATTATTAGGTCCTAGAGATTTATCAGTCTTTAATCCCATCAATTTCCCCAACATTATTTTTCTAATGTTGCTGATTTCCTTTAGTTGCTCCCTCTCACGAGTCTGTGAGTTGAACGGCATTTTGGGATGTTATTTGTGTAAAAACTATCTCGTTGTTCCCATTACGTTGCAACTAAATGTGACGAGTGGCTTAAAAAAATCAGTGGCAGGTCAATGAAGTATTAAACTATTAACATACTTGAATTAACCAGGCATACATAAAGATGTGACAGACAAACTTTACTGTCAGTTACTGGGGAAATCCCAATCATGAATTAAATCGTCATCGTGCAGCGTTTTAAACGACTGAGAGTAGTTTCTTAATAGATTGCTAATGACACCAAGCTGAAACTAGGTGTTAGAAAAATTGTCTCTCAGCAAATATGGATATTCCATCAGCATGTCCACAAACAGTGCCACTGGTGAAAATAAAGCAGGAAGAGGCATCACTGAAATGTTCGTTCCTTTTATCAGACTATCCAAATGAAAGCAATCATCTCAAGTCACAAAGGTTATGTCACGAATTAAAACTATATACTAATTTATAACAAAATTCAAATGATTTACACGTCAGCTGAATATTCTCAAGGTGATGGAGAATTGGAAAGGTAGCAACTCACTTTAAAGACCACGATAAGAGCTTATTGTCGAGAGTATCCTAATGATAGGGATCAATAAGTTCCTTTCCTAATATTTGTCATTAAGTGAGCCCCTATTTATTCCGTAGAATTAAGTTCTTTTAAACCCATACAAAGGTGTGAGGTGTGTGGATGCCTTCAATTCATCGAAGAAAAATATATAACCCAAAGTTCTGGAGTATACTTCCAAAAAGCATTTCAATTTCGAGAAAGCAAGTAACCAAAGTATCTTCAATCGTCACAACAAATAATGAAAATTACAGCCGACCAAAGCAACATGCGTATGGAATTTTGCTGCTGGAGGCCAGCTATTAGTACTTATTTCTGGTATGCGCTTCAAAAGCAAAGTTCACTGAACTGAAAATAATGCATTGGCATTTGTCAATGATTGCCTAATAGAGTTTTAAAAGGAATTGTCTAACAATATTCAAACAAATCCACCAAAAAGGTGCACACAAATTGAATCAGCTGAATAATCAGTTGCAAAGAGGCCGTTTGACACAAGTCTGAGTAACAATGAATTTGAAAAAGAGAACATCACTTATCTGCACCAACGTGAAGTGAAAAGTTTAATTAAAGACTTCCTTCTGCCTAAAACCAGAAGTAAAATTCTGAGATTTATTGGCACGAGTGGATGCTATCAGAAATTCATGGAGTAATACTGTCTGACAGAATAGAAACAGTCCCTTCGGCCCACCATGCCAATGTCATTCTGCAAACACCAAACTTCATTAATCCCATCTGACGGCTTTATGTCCGCAACATGCAAGTTAAGGTCCAGAGGATTCTTAAATGTTTAGTATTGCAGTATTGCCTGTGTTAAAACGTCCTTCTCAGTCTCTCCGAAACTACTTGCGCCTCTTCGTAAACTTATGTCCTCTGATCTTACATGGAACAGGGAACACTACAGCACAGGAACGGGCCCTTCATGTTGTGCCAAACATGACATCCTGATGAAAGGTTTTGACCTGAATCATCGACTCCACTCGTTCTCTGATGTTGCTTGACCTGCTGTCCTTTCTCCAGTTCAACTGTCTGTTCACTGTGACTCTCTAGCATCTGCAATTCGCACTATCTCCAAATGCCACATTAAAATAATGCCTTTTGCCTGCCCTTGATCCACTTCCCTCCATTCTTTGCATATTCATGTGCTCATGCAAGAGTACCTAAAACATCTCTACAGTACCTGCCTCCAACTCTACCCTTGGCAGTGCGTTCCAGACTGCAACAACTCTCTGTGCAGAAGACTTGCATTTCACATTTCCGTTGAACTTTCGCCTGCTCATCTGAAATGCATGCCCTCTCCTATTAGATGTTTCAACTTCGAGCAAAATATTCTGACAAAATATCTATGCATTTCATAGACTTCTGCACCAAAGCCTCCACATGCTTTCTGTTATTTGTCGAGCAGAATTGAATTCAATCTCCCAAGTGTGGCCTAATCTGCAACATGACATCCTGTCTCATTTCCCATCCAATACAAGCAAGCATGTCATACGCCTTCTTAACCACAATATCTGCTTGTGTTTTGGGAGCAAGTGGTTTAGGAGGGACTGAGAAAGACATTTTAACGCAGTCAGCACTAAACGGTGGGTAGGGGTTAGCACTGCTGCCTCAAAGCGCCAGAGACCCGGGTTCATTTCCCGCCTCAGGCGACTGTCTGTGTGGAGTTTGCACATTCTCACTGCGTCTGCGTGGGTTTCCTCCAGTTGCTCCGGTGTCCTCCGACAGTCCAAAAATGTGCAGGTTAGGTGAATTGGCCGTGCTAAATTTCCCGTAGTGTTAGGTGAAGGGGTAAATGTAGGAGAATGGGTCTGGGTGGGTTACGCTTCCGCGGGTCGGTGTGGACTTGTTCGGCCGAAGTGGCTGTTTCCACACTGTAAGTAATCTAATCGATCTAATCCTCTGGATCGTAAACTTTCAGGGAGCTATTAAGTTGAACTCCGAATTACCACAGTGAATTAATGTGGTTCTGGGTCCTTGCATTAACTGGATACTTCCCCTTAACAAGTGAACCTCCATTGTCCAGCACCTCACACTTACCCAGAGTAAACTCCATATACCATTTCTCCACCCAGCTCTGCAAGTGATCTATATCACTTTGTTCTATTTGACAACCTTCTACTGTACCCACAACTCCACCCATCTTGCTCACTACCTTCCATGGGCAAGCTAATCCTGATTCGAAGTGGGCAAGTCACCATGGATTCCATGCAATTTAATCTTCATGGGCCTACCATGAGGGACTTTATCAAAAGCCTTACTGAAAAACATGTAGACAACATGCACTGCCCTCTTGATCACCTTTTGTCATCTCCTCGAAAAATTCAGTCAATTTAGTGAGACATGACCAGCCCTGCACAAAGCCATGCTGACTGCCTAAGAACAAGCTTGATTTTCCATATATGCAGAAATCATGTCACTAAGAATTCACCCCAACAGTTTCCTAACCACCAATGTAAAACTGACGAAGGGTCATGAAGCGTTCACTTAGATTTCCCTTCACAGATGCTGCCAGAAA
This sequence comes from Chiloscyllium punctatum, assembly GCF_047496795.1. NCBI lineage: Eukaryota > Metazoa > Chordata > Chondrichthyes > Orectolobiformes > Hemiscylliidae > Chiloscyllium > Chiloscyllium punctatum. The sequence goes on along the minus strand of NC_092768.1, from coordinate 52,698,472 downwards.
TGCTGAGCTTTGCCAACTACTTCTGTGCTAGTATTGATATGAGACTCAGTGCTCTGTAGTTTCCTGGATTATTTCTCTTCTTAAACAGTGGAAATAAATATTAACTACTCACATGATTTTTACATCATCAGTGGCTAACGAAGACATAAGTACCCTGGTCAAGGCCCAGCAATCTTCTATCTTGCTTCGCTCAAAAACGTGAGGTAGATGCCATTGGATCCAGGGAAGTACTCACCTTAAGGCGCTTCAAGAGTCCCAAAACCACTTGTTTCCCGATCTTAAAATACAGTAGCATATGTGTAAGCTCAACACTAATCTCATGATCCTCCATATCTTTCTCCTGGGTGAATACCAACAATATATACTCACTTAGGATCTCGCCCACATTATCTGCCTCCAATCACATATTCCCCCTTTACCCTTCTCCCTAGGTATCCCCGTGCTTTTAATATGTCTGTAGAATGGTTTGAGATTCTCTTTAACCTTACTAGCCAAGGTAAATTTATGGTCCCTTCTTGCTCTTCTTATTCCCTGCTTGAGTTTTTTCCTGCTTTTCTTATTTTCCTCACGTGCCCTGTCTGATTTTAGATTCTTGAACATTCTACTTATTTTTTTTCCTGTTCAATGAATTTGCAATGTCACTTGGAATTCAAGAGTCCCTTACCTTCTCATCCTTCTCCGTCCTTCTTACTAGAGGATGCAAGTCCTGAACTCTGGTCTTTAAACATCTCTCACATGTCAAATGTGGACTTTCCCAATAACAATTTCTCCTAATTAACACTCCATAACTCCAGTCTAATGTTGATGTAACTTGCCTGCCCAAAAACTATCTCTTTCCCACAAGATCCGAATGTATCTTTACTTATAGCTACCTTAAATGGTAACGAGTTGTGACAATTGTTTCTAAAATGCTCTCCCACTGAAACGTCAGTAACCTGGCCAGGCTCATTGGTCAATATATTTTCCAGTATGGCCCCTGCTCTGGTTGGACTGTCTACATACTGTTTTACGAGACCACCTTGGATGCACTGAACAAATTCTTCCCCGTCGATATTTTACGAGACCACCTTGGATGCACTGAACAAATTCTTCCCCGTCGATATTTTTGCTGTAAGATGGTTCCAATCAATATTGAACAGTTGCTCACTCTTGCAGCGCTGTTGTTCGCACATCTTTCCATAATCTCCAATATATTTGTCTTCAATGTCTTGGTGGCTGCTGGGGATGGGGTGGGGGGCGGGGTGGAGTGGCTGTCGTATAATCCTTTCCAAGTGATTGCACCCACCTTATACTTTAGCTCTACCCATATTTCCTAAGTGGGTGAGTTCTCCAGTATGTCCTCTCTGAATGCAATTGTGAAATCCTCCATTATTAGTAATGCAACTTCACCAAATATTTTGCCTTCCTCTCTCTCTCTCTCTCTCATCTAAAACCATGATAATCTGGAACATTAAGTAGTCTGTCCAGTCCCTCTCTCAAACAAATATTTGTAATGGCCACAAAACCAGATTCCCATGTACACATTCAGTCTCTAAACTCATCTGGCTTGTCGTTTATTCCTTGCATCGAAATGAACATATTAATCCCATGTGCCATTGTGTTTATTAACCGATACCTGCCTGTCCTTCCTATCTGACCTTCTGCTCAACACTTCCACTTGATGACCTGTTTCTCTGATTCCTAGCACGTGATCACTCCAATTTTAACCCTCCACAGTAGGTCCTGTGAATCTCCCTGTGAGGATATTAGTGGCCCTCCAGTTTAGGTGCAACTCGTCTTAAAAATGACTGCCATGGGGAAGAGAGTCTCATGATCTACCCTGTCTATGCCTCTCAGAATTTTGTACACTTCAATCATACCATCCCAGACGTAACCCTCCTTACTGCCCCCCCACCCACCCCCGGTTCCTCTATAGCAGGGAAAACAAACTCAGACTATCCAAACTTATCTATTAACTGAGACTTTTCAATCAAGGTAACATCTGATTGACTCTCCTTTTCAGTGCAATCATGTCCTTTGGATAACATAATGACTGAAACCGCACACAATTTTCCTGGGTGGCCCAGCACTATTTTGTAAAGTTACAACAGAATTCCTTGCTTATACATTATATGTTGTAACTAATGAAGGCAAAATTACCGTACGCTTCTTCACTCCTCTGTTTATTTGTAGTGACGCCTTCATGGATCTACTTACTTGTAAATCAAGGTGGCTTCATTCCTCAGTGTTTTCAGGGACCTACCATGCATTGTCCATATCCTTCCCTTACGATACCTCCCAAATGCATCACTTCACACTTATCGAGATGAAATTCTACCTGTCACTGCCCAGTTACAAATTTATCAGCTGGTCAATATCGGACTGTAACTACGATCATCCACCTTATGATCAACAGCACCGCTACAGACTTATTAATGATACATTTTACATCTCCCTCTAATTTGTTAATGTACATAATATTACGGATCCAGCACCAACCCGTGTAGTACACGAATGGTCACAGACATCCAATCACAATAAAATCTACATTATGTCAGCATCCTTACGTCCTATTTGTAGGCAACTTCTGAATGAGGTTTTCCAAGTTGCCTTAGATCCCAAAATGACCTTTATGACCAGCATTCCATGTCAGACCTTGTCAAAGGCATAACTGAAGATAGATCTCGTCAATACGATCAGCCAACGTTTGAGTAAAAAAAAAGATTAGATTGACCAGACAGCACTTTTCTCTAATAATGCAAGGCTGACTATCCCGATTAATCCCTGCCTTTCCAAATATTGATTAATTCTACCATTCGTATTTATTTTCTAATACTTCCCCTACCACTGATATCAAAATAACTGCTCTGTAAATATCTGGCCTATCCTTTCTGCCCTTCTTGAACAAAAGAACCACAATAGCTATCCTCCAATCATCCAGTCTATACTTCTGGACAACGGGGTATTAATTATACCCATGGGGCTCAATAAATTTCTTCCTTTACCTTCCACAGTAGGCAGAGATAAATCGTCCCAGGTACTGTGAATTTGTACACTTGCATATCCCTAAAACATCTCATACCTCTTTCTTACTGGAATCATAGAATCCCTACAATGTTAAACCAAGCCATTCGGCTCATCCAATCTATACTGACATTCTTACAGGCATCCCACTCAGATGCACCTACGTACTCTATACCTGTAGCTCTGCATTTCCCATGGCTAATCCACATAGCCTGCATGTCTTTGGGCTCTGGGAGGAAACCAGAGCACGGCGAAAAATTATGCAAACCCAGGGAGAATGTACAAATTCCACACAGTCCTAATCTTCTTAATCTTAATGTGTTCTAGGCCTTCACTCTCCCAACTGATAACCCTGTCTGCAATGTGACCTGCTGTGCTTTTCCAGCACCACTCTGATCTAAACTACAATGTATCCCTGCTCTGTGAATACCGATGATAATAATTATAAATGAATAAGTTATGAAATTCTTGCAAATTTCAGCTCTTTCCCTCCTTCGGTAAATATATCGAAGACAGGGGAAAAAACTTGAATGGAACAAGCATCAAGTTCAACATTTAAAAGCTACGGTGACAATGACTCCAGTTCTTACAGCCAACAGTAATGAAAATCTAATCAAATGGACAATTTACACCAATAATATTGTGGTTGGTAAAAATTTACCTGAAGACGGGTGTTCAGCGATCTGCATATTTATTTCAAAGGTTCAATGCTTGTCAGTAAATATGCACTGGTGGAGCAGAGAGGTACTAAATATTTGTTTGGCTTAACAATCATAATGTTTACACACCCAACAGTTCTGAAGAGACTGTTACTTATACGGAACTCAGGAACTCAGCTCATTCAAAGTGTTGTGGAAATTCCAGTATTTACAGGTTCTCCTCAAAGGCACTCACCACCCAGCCTTGGACATTTGCTGCCTCCCTTTCATTGTCACTTAGCCAAAATTCTGAAACTCCCTCCCTAACAATGTTATCAATGCACTTACACAAAACAGACAGTAATGATTCAAGATGCAGCTCGTCAGTACCTTCTCAAGGGCAAATAGGTACGCTTGCTAAGTCTTGGCATCCAGTCAAGCCAAAATCTCATAAATCAGTAAAAGCAAATCTTTGTGGCAGAAGTAATGTTCAGTGACACACAGTTTTATTGAGGTGTGCAAATTAAGCAAGGGGAATGTCTGGGAAAAAAGCTTTACCACACAGCAAGGTGTTCAGGTGTGGAATGCACTTCCTGAAGATAGGGGTGAGACATCTTCAATGGAGGCATTCAAAGGGGCATTAAATGTTCCTTTGATAGTCATCGCCTGCAGGGATATGGGGGAAAGGAAAACATTGGGACTAGATAACAAAGCCAGTGCAAACACGATGGGACAGAGAACTTCACTCTGTGTCATAGCAACTTTGTGATTCTGAGACTGTTCGAGAGAAAATGTGATTGGAAACAAATTTGCTGGTTAAGTTGGATCTTTACAGAATAAGAACATTTTAAAAGTCAATGTACATTCACTACAAATGTGTTATTATTGTGGATGTAACAAAGAAATTGTGACATGAAAACGCCTTAATTGATAATGGAAATGCTTCTTACAAAAAAACGTTTTCTTTCTCCTGGTGGAGAGATGTGACACCGAGTATGATACATATTAAACGGGTCAATATATATGTTGCATTTAATTATCGTTTAGCATGGAATCGTTATCTTTATATGTTTAGGGCAGTCACATGAAACAAATCGGGTCCGTTTATTTAATTTTAACTTCAGAGCAAAGACTCAGTGTTTCAATTAAGCACAACGAGTCAGCCCTGCAGAAGAGGTGGTTGCCGATGAAACTTCTATGTAATGAGCATTTGAGAAGTGCTGAACCTAGCAGAGCTGAAAGGAATATAGCGAAAAATGAAAAAGATTCATGTCAGAATCCTTTACTAGGAATCATAGGAGAGTCTCAAAAGTCAGTAGAGAGTAAAGATAAGGAAGAAACTGTTAGACAAAAAAAAATTAGAGAACTGAGATAGGAATGACATTTCTCTGAATTTGCTCATCCATTAAATGATAAAATTGTAAAACAGGTTGCAATTTCATTTTGTTATTTGTATTAAGATCTATCCAACTGTCACTTTTTAGTATCTAATCACAAGATTTTTTTCAAGACATTTAAAACCCATGCGTCTGTGATTCAAAAACAAACCATAATCGTAAAACTCGATGAAAAATTAAATCAATTATCATTCTGGGATCTCTGTCCAAAACTATGATATTGGATCAATATTACATATTATATAAATGTGAGTTGCTGCATTTTCGAAACACAGTCAGGATCAGACATAGACACTTTTCGAAAAGAGGTTTGGAGTGCAGGTTCATAGTTCATTGAAAGTGGAGTCACGGGTAGATAGGATAGTGAAGAAGTCGTTTCGTATGCTTTCCTTTATTGGTCAGAGCACTGAATATTGGGGTTGGGAGGTCAGGATGCAGCTGTACAGGACATTGGTTAGTCCACCTTTTTTCCGAATCCCTACAGTGTGGAAACAGGCCCTCTGCCCTACAAGTACATAGCGACCCCTCGAGGATTAACCCAAACAGATTCATTTCCCTACCCTATTATCCTGTGTATACTAGTTACTAATGCACCTAACTTCCGCATCACTAAACGGTATGGGCAATTCAGCATGGCCAGTTTGCCCAACCCTGCACATCTGTGGGAGTGAACCCACAAGACGCGGGGAGAATATGCAAACTATGTTATTCAGCATTCAATTATCTGGCATTCGATTAACCGTTTGAAATACTCCTCGCCCGTGTCCTTCAAATAGTCGAGGTTCCTCTGTAAAGGAATGGGCGCTACTTGCCTACGTAAGTGTCATGAGGAGCGCGCAATAACTTTAGCAGCATCCAGAGAAATTAAGTTTGAGGGCAGGCACAATGATGTATCTCCATCTGCTGCTTACAATTAAATTTAGGTGCAGTAGCAGCACATTGTGCTTGCTTCCTTTGGAATTCTAATTGATATATGTCTAGGATTTGGAAAGTATTGTCAAAGAGACATTGATGAATTAACGAAATGACTCTGGCAGATTTTACGCACTGCTGCCATTGTGTCTCTGTTGCAGGAGTCTTGGTTCCATAGACAATGTCATGGATGGTAATGTATTTGAAAATCAAGTCATCTCTCTCTCTCTCTCTTTCTCTCTCTCTCTCTCTCTTTCTCTCTCGACCCCAGTCACGGAAAGTTTGCTAGAATGAGAGGGATCTCATTGAAACCATTTGAGCACAAATTATTGAATGGCTTCAGGAAACAATTAGATATATTTCTGAGAGTTCAAGGAAAAGAAAAGGCATGGTTCAAAAGGAATAGTGGAGTGCTAACTTGAATGGCACGTTCATATTGAATATCGCAGCAGGCATGAAAGGCAAAATGCCCTCCTCCTGTTTGCATCTTCCATCTTTCTAAGAGGGCAGAGCGTCGAATTTGAGAGCGGATTAATTCGAAAAGCATATGCTCGTTTTACATGGCATAGATTTGGAACATATTCATATCACTTGGATTCTCTGGATAACTGACATTCTAACGGCAAGCTAAACTCATTTGGGTCAAAGTATCCCACTGGATTGGCACCACAGTCCGCACGTTAAACGTTCCATCACCTCACCATCCATACATCTGTGTACCACTGCATACCTCAGAAACGTTTTGATCATCATTTAGCAGCACTCTGAAAAGTAGCAGTTGAGATGTCAATGCAATGGATAACGTGTTCCAAGCCACATGACGTCCTACTTTGTGGCAAACATGTTATTCCGTCACCGTTACTGAGTCAAGATCCTCATACTTCTCTTTAACAACAGCCGGGTAAACCCAAAACTCACGGTTGAAATGTGGCAAGTAATTGCATGATGCCAGATTTGTCAGAAAATTCATATCAAAGACAGTTAGGTCATGGGTAGAGTGGCAATGGTACAGAGCTAGAAATTCTGAACAGCAGTTCTGGGGGTACGGACAAACAGCCCGCAACGGCAATGAGTGAACCATGAATTCAATTTCCAAAAGTTATCGCGGCATTGAGTCATACAGCACGGAAGCGAGCCCTTCAGACCAACCCATCCAAGACAACACAGTTTCATAAACTAAACTAATCTTATTTTCCAATGTTTGCTCAATATTCCTCTAAACCGTTCTTATTACAACTGCCTGTCCAAAAGTCTTTTAAATGGTGTAATTGTAACTGCATCTACAACATCTTCAGGAGGTTCATTTCACATACAAATTATCCCCTGTGCAATTTGTCCTTCAGATGCCTTTCAAATCTTTATCCACTCACAGATCAATATGGCCTTTAGTTTTGTCCTCTTCTACCATTTGGAAAAGACCTTATCTTTGCCCCTCGTGATTCTATAAACCTGCATAAGGTCGCCTACGAACCTCTTTTGCTCCAGGGAATAAAGTTCCAGCCTATCCATCCTCTTATGTTTCAAAAAGCTGGGCTAACTGTAAACACGGAACCATGATCAATAAATTCCCTTGGTTCTACCAACTTTTATCAGAGATGTTAGTCTTCCATAGCTTTTTTGAGGTAATTATATGAGACACTATTCATGCAGCTATGTATTTGACTCTATTTGCCTTCTGCGTGTAAAGGAATAAGCAAAAAATGGTGGCCTTGTCGTCGATGTCCCATCCTATGAACGAATAAGAATAAAATATCACCCTATCACTGTATGAGCTTGAAATAGAAAAACGTTATTTACAAATAGAAACTGAGAACTGATCGCTGAATGATTGGAGGAATTTAAAGAAATATACCATATTCCGAAGATAAATGTTGAGTCAGCACCATGAAGCAAAACACCAAAAACAGTGTTCCACTCATAATCCACAGACTTGCTCAGGACCGAGGGAGGGCAGGAAATGCCATGACTCCAGATTCAGCGATGATATTATGTTTGTATTCACGGAAGCTAGGTCTACTTCCGTCACTGTGAAGTATTCTGGGATACTTCCTTTCACAGGCTGGGTGATCCTGGTCATGGTTTCATACATTTGGCAATCTGCCATCTTTTCTTGGTGCATCAATCAAGCTTTGAAACAGGAACGCGATGTAGAAGTGGTGTCAATTATACAGGCAGAATGTGTAGATATGTTCTTGTGCTGAACTATTCTGATCAGATGATAACAGACACGTCGGCCTTATGCTTCCCAGTGAACTATTGACTTCTACCTTCATTAATTGGGCACATTCCCACAGCAGTTACTATCTCGGCAGTTTATTCAACTTAGATTCCAAAGGAGTAAGATAGTTAGGCGGCTAAGACCCATTGTTACCAATTACTTGTCGATTAGGTTGGGATATCTGGTCGGCATGGACGGGTTGGACCAAAGGGTCTGTTTCCGTGCTGAACATCTCTATGACTCTAAAACGTCGTGTGTCTGTGTGGTAACATGTTACATGTTGGATGCGTTCTCTCTTGTTGAAAGAGGCCAGGAGCATTTTCAATCTTGAAGGAAATTTTACGTCACTTTCCAACGCAATGGAAGCAGATAACATTCTGGAACTAATTAGCAGCGGGAAAATACCGCCTAGTCAATAAATATTTGCATTGCAGATACACATCCAGAACGATAGCAAAATGAAGCAAGGGCGGTATCACTCAGGGACAGAACTCAGGGATTGCAGGGAGTGTTGACCGATGTAAGAAATTTATCACAGACCGGCGTTGCAATGCACAAGTGAATGAAACAAAAGAACTGAAAAAATCAGAAGTGCAATCTTGATAAGATTTTTATTATTCATTCATGGGGTGACCAGGGATGGGAACAGAACGTCCAGGAGTATGCTGGACGTTCAAACAGGTAGTGAAAGGAAGTGGGATGCTATTGTCAGTGAAGAATTTAATCAATGCGAAAGTATGGAAGGATAAGGGTTGAAAAATCATGGCGTGGTATCTATGAGTAGAGATAAGAAATACCGACATGCAGAAAACGGAGGAGAGGCTTGTCAAATGTCATTAAATATAAGACATTACAAGGGAAACTAGAGATATAAATAATGTATCTGAACTGCTTGGAAACAAAAGGTCTTCTGTGACAGAGAAATTGAAGAAAAGCAGTGTTATGAACAACGTAGTGCAAAGTAAGAGAATGGGACCAAGAGCTGAAAATCCCTCAGAGCCTGATAATCTCTATCTCAGAATAGTAAAAACGGTGAACCTGGAAATGCTGTATGTATTGGTGGTCATTGTCAAAAAATCTGTAGACTTTGGAGCTGTTGCTATGCATTAGAGGTTGGCAAATTTAACTCTACTATTTTAAAAAGGAAAGGCAGGAAAAGAAACAGAGAGTTGAAGACCAGTTAGCTTAATATCAGCAGCCAGGAAAATGTTATTGCACCAGTCGTGACAACAAAACACTTGGAAAGCATGAATGGGAGGAGACAGCGTTGGTTTATAAAAGGGAATCAAGTTCAGCTCAGCACGTGGAATCGTTGTTTCGCGCTATAAAGGGTAGAATACGTAATGAAGAACCAATGGATATGGTTTATTTTGATTTCAAGATGGGTTTTGATGAGGTCCCACGCAAGGGAGTAGAGGCAAAATTCAAAAAACACTGGATTTGGGTAATATATACTGGCATGGATTGATAGTTCATTGAGAGAGGTTAAACAGAGTGTCGGAATAAATAGGGTGCGCTTCCATTCCACGTGGCTGCTGGTGAAGAGCAGGGATGGTATTTGGGCCTCAGCGACTCGAGATATAATACGGCAACCAAATGCAGTGTGAAACTAGGTAGGATTGTGAGGTGTAAGGAAAACACAATAAAGTTATAGGCTGATGGAGTAAATGTGCATTAACGTGAGGTTAATACGTTTGGTATGATGGTAGATGACAGATTATTTAAATGGAGAAGAGTGGGAAATGTGGATATACAAATAACCGTAGGTTCCTTATTCACTAGTCAATGAACGTAAACAGGCAGGTTAAAAATCTGTTAGGAAGGCAGTATGCAGTCAGCCTTCATTGCAAGCGATGTAAATTCAGAAGTTATTCCAATTGATAAGATGGAAAATGGAGTGCTGTATTTTGTTTTTGTCTCCCTGCCAAGGAGTGAATATATTTACCATAGAGGGAGGGAACCAAATGATCACTACGCTGATTGTCAGAATGAAGGAATTGTTCCATGCATAGAGATTGGTTTGACTGGGCCTGTGATCACTAGAGATCAGAAACATAAGAGGAGATCAGATTGAAAAGTGGTAAATTCTAAACGAACTGGACAGGGACAGTGTTTTCAGGTTCATAGAATCCTTACAGTGAGGGAACAGGCCCTTCAGTGCAACAAACCCACACCTAACCTGCACATCGCTGAACACTATGGGACATTTAAAACGTACAATTCACCTAACCCACACTTTTTTGGAATGTAAGAGGAATCCTGTACAGACACAGAAGACTGTGCAAACGCCACACAGACAGTCAGCAGTCAGCAGAGGCTAGAATTGAACTAGGATCCCTGGTACTTTGCTGTGGCAACCCCAATCATTGAGCCACCGTGCCAGCCGAAACTCGCGACAGTCTCTGGATATGGACTCAGCAATTTAGGGTGGAGCTGAGGAAGCATTTCTTCATTACGAGGCTGTTCAATCTCTGATTTTAGTTATCAAAGAAGACTGGGGAAGCCTGCAAACTTGGACGATTTAAAAAAAACGTCGTTTTTATTTGGATATTGATAGCCAGTGGGAATGTCACGTTGAGACAAATAATCAGCCATCGTCACATTCAGTGGTAGAGCAGACTCAAATAGCTGAATCTCCTATTTCTGCTTCTAGGTTCTATATTTGTTTCACATTCGTCACAGGGAGCTTCAGAAGTTCTGATGTTAAACATACTCAAGACTGAGATAGTTAAACTTTAAATCAATAAGGCAATCATGGGATATCGTGAGGTGTTAAGATAGGAAAATGATGTTAAGGATTATCAAATCACTTATGATCTCATTGATGGACTGAGCAGGTTTGATGGTCTGAATGGCCATAATCAGGTAACACAATTTAACCTGGCCGACAGCTGACAGCTAACTCCTCCCGTGCCTGAGCCTTTCCCTGTATTGAATGGAAATACTTTCTCCTGAATTCTGAATATTTTATCTTTCAAATCTATCTTCTAAATTCCACTTAACATTGATCTGCTAACAGATGAGTAAGGGTAATATTCGGCCTATTTTTCATTCAGTCCATGGCAGCATAAGGTTAACAACATCGTTTTTGGATTACCTTTCCATGAGAAAGTAATGTCGGTCTCTAACATAATGGTGCCACGAACAGATATGTATTGACATCCTTCAAAATTATTAATCTCTTAGGACCTATTACTCATTGCTAAAGCTGGTACACCATGTTCTCCCGCGGTTATACGTTTCGCCAAAAGGCTTAGAAGTTTGACTTGCGTAAAACCTAATAAATAAAATAAAAAGTTATCGTATATTCATGCTAAACTAACCGATGAATAGTGTCTGTCCCTTGATAACAAAGGTTGTTAAGTGAATGTCAAGATGCAGTCTAACATGACTTCTTCCATTTTCAACCTTCTGCATAAATCTCAACTGAAATCATGCAGATCAATTTATGCAATCTATCTCAGAAATTATTGCCAAATGAAGAAGTACAATTTTAATTCTGGCCAGTCTCATTTTTGATAATGAATCACAATTCACCCGATCTATGTTTCCAAGTCAGGACAATCAGAGTCTTTGAAGAGAACATTAAGTACACACTTTCATCTGTTTGCTTATGATTATGGGTGCCAGAAATCATACGTTTGCACGGTATAACTGAAAAATTTTGGCAAGTTGCTGCATATATCTTATGGTGAACTGAAGAGAGTGAAAAAAGCAACTTGAGGTGATGCTTGGGGTATCGGCCAAGATAGTAACTCAAAAAACAATACGCTACTTGTGTGCAAATAATGTGAAGCTATAAATTTAATGAGTGAAGGGTTTCAATGAAAAGGAAAACATTGAATAAAATAGTTGCACAAGCAAAAGAGACATTGGAAGGTTTCTAAGTCAGGTTTGCAGACTTCTGGAGCTCCCAGATTCCACGCAATCCATGGTGACCTCAAATATTAAGACAATGTCACTACTTAAGCATCATTTTAGCACACAGAGCGAGCAAACTCTTGTTGGAGATGGTCATTGTCTGGGTCTTTATGTGGCATGAATTCTCATGAAAGTCAAGTATTAGACCAAACATGGATATTTTCTAAGTGCTGCATTTGGACATGGTCTGCTTTAGTGTTTGATGACTGACGAATAAGGGTCAATAGTATGCAAACATCAGTGAATATCGCCGTTGATGAAAGGAAGATTATTCATAAATAAACTGAAGATGGTTGGGTCGAGGACACTGTCTCAGAGAACCTTTTCAGAAATGAGCTGAAGTGACTGTAAAAGGTGCATTCCATCCAGATTCTAACTGGAGTTTCTATAATCGTGTACAGGATTTGAGGTGGTATGGAGTTGAGTTGCTCACTGCAGAATTTCGAGGCTCTGACCACTCCTTTAAATTTAAATTGAAGATTCACATAGACTTCAAGTCAATGAGAAATCAAGACAGACAATGTCAGATTGCTACATTTTCACTTCTGGGAAATTTCATTGCTCAGCGATTATCATCCTGATTAGAACTGTGAGATCAGACAGAGGGGCAGCTATAATGGTAGGACACTGAACAGTGGGGAAGTATTTGTACCTACACAAAGGTATTTTTGTACCTACAGTTGTCACAACAGGGTGGCATGTGAATGGTGTCATGAATGCAAGATATTTTGAAAGGCATAAGTGAAGATTCAGCAGTCTTCGTCCACACTCATAAAAACAAAATAGATGGAAAGAGGAAGATCATGTCCTGCAATAATAATTTAAGAATTGTATTAGAGATAAAAGCAAAATTTCAAATGCTTTGACCTCGGTGTAATCTGATCGTGAGTATAAGATTGCACAAATTGTGGATTGAATGCATGGCTGAAGATGTGGTGCTTGTTCTGGTGCAAGTTTAAATTAATCGGGCAGGGAAATATATTGCAGTCAAGGCATAGTAGTGGGTGATACATAGCCAAATATAAAAGAAAAGCTAACTCTATCTATTAGTCAGATCCCATATAGATTATTTAACGTGCAACAGATTTTGGCATCGTTGAATAGATTTATTTTAATCCAATGAGTTGAAGATGCTTATTGCAACATGTCGATATGACCTCTTTAGTATCATGGAGCAATGCTTGAGGTTGGGCAGAACACAACGTTCAATATTCCAGGGTAGAGAATCTTTAGGAGAAACGGGGTGGGGGGGGGGGGGGTGGTGGTGGTGTATGGAAGAGCACGTGGAATCGCAACATTGAACAAAGAAATAAATAGCACAATAAGGAAGAATGGTATCTTCAAATCTTCCTGAACTGTAACATATACATAGATCTTAAAAAGAAAGGATGCAATCACATGTTGGCAATGGTCAATAGACCCCCAAACAATTGAGAAGAATCGGATGAGCAGACACAAAGGCACATTTCAGAGAATTGTAAGTACGACAGGATAATGTTACTCCAGGATTTCACCTTCCATATGTTAGCTGGGATAGACAAGATGTGAAAAGCTTAGAAGTGGTGGAATTCTTTAAATGCATTCAGGAGAGCTTTTGAAGTCAGCATGCAAAAGTTCTACAAGAACCGCTGGACCTAATGATATGGCACAAAATCTGACAAGTGGTAGCAATGTCAGGGGGAGGGTACTTCAATGTTTAAAACTGGAACTCACGAAGATTTAAAGTAGTCATCTAAAAGAACAAATATGGAGCATAAATGAAATTTTTTGATTTTAGGATGATCAGGCCAGGTCTGACAACGTGACCTGGGAAAAAGGAAATATCTATTTGTGCAGTGGGAACATATACTGGCAAATGTGAAGAGTGGTACCAATTTCTCTAGAGAAGCAAGGATGTTGTAGAATGTGCAGAATTGCATCAGGAATAAAGCATACTTCTGGCACATACAAAGAGTTCTGTACAGAAGAAAGTTTCGGTGAGTATAAAAGTTTCAGGTGGCCAATGATGGGATTGCACTGGACAGTGTTCAGAGTAAATTCAACGAGTTGGTACGTAGGCTGGAATGTTTCTGCAATGAAAATATATTAGGTAGTATAGGTACTTTATCGCTCAAGCAGAAGAAGCTAAATGGGGTCCTGGCTGAGATGCAAACATTACAAAAGGCACAGATAGGGTGGATGGAAAGGAACTATTTCACAGATTGGGTGGATTGAAAGAGATCAGTAATCGGAGGGCATAGAATTAAGATAAAGGGAAGAAAGCCTAGAGGGGTTGAAAGGAAGATTTTCTTTTCATGTAGAAGATGAGCAATGTGGAATCCATTCCCTGTAAGGTGAGAGAGGTGGAAATCACGACAGATTAAAAAGGTTCTTGGGTCATCACTTGAACCAACATTGCATACAAAGGTGCAGGATGAAGGTTGGTAAATTGGAGTAGGATAAAGAGATACATGATGACTGCAATTGACAGATGGTCCTTTATCAGCACTATACATTTCTATGGTCTTATGATTCCAAAATCTATGACTAGTGGACAGACATTGCTTAGCTCATTTACAGCAACTCTTGCAAAACATGATGAAAACTTCAATCAGTTGATAACTGTTATATTCAGATTGAAAACTTAAGTTTAAGTCTTCTGTAAGTGTAGACTTAAACTTAATGTGGGCTGTCACTGCTGCCAGTACTGTCACGAAAAGATGCATAAAAATTGATATATTCGACAGTACACAGTTAAATACAGATATCCCACATCAATAGTTATTCTTTACTTATCACAAGCCATGTCTGTAAAATAAGTACTTCAAAGTTCGGGTCTTTGTCAATAGCAGTACTCTTGACCAATTCGTGGCAAAAGCCAACGAACTCTATCCCAAGAGTGCACTCTGTGCACTTATGGCAAAGTGATGTGCAGGGATATAAGGGACTGTGGCAATTGGTAATCTTCGGAAGAGTTTGATTGCAAACAGAAATTTAATGGGGTCTGAAGTCAATGTAGAATAAATTTCCATTGATAGCTGTATCCAGCAGTGGTGTATGAGGCACCAAGCTCTATGAGATAGGAACCTGACACATTTGCAGGTTCACTGAAGATATCTACGTGAGGTGCATACTTTATTCATCTGTGAGCAGCACAGAATCATTATATGACTGCCTTTGAACAAACTAAACGAGTACAGAACAATTTTTTATCAGTACAGGATAACATTTTGTCGCTCTGATGTCGTAGTAATAACAGCCTCAGACTTTGACTTCCCGTGTGCAGTTTCTCTGCCATTGTTACTCTATATGTCGTCTTTGCAACAACAGTGATGCACTCTGACTCCCCATGTGCAGTTTTGTTCCTTATAGCTCCCCCACGTGACTCGCCATGTGACATGTGTTTAATACCATTTCACTATGTGACTCCCCATGTGCAGTACCTTCAGTACCATGCAACTCTGTGAATGGTCATGTGCATGTGTGCACTGCCTGTAATACTTTCACTACCTATGTGTCGCTATGTGCAACATTTTCGGTTCTGTCATTGGGATATATTTAAGGTAGCCTCATTTTGTAACTTGCCATATACAGTGCATTTAATACAGTGCCTTTCCGTGACTCCCCCTATGCAGTATCATTTATATTATACTGCGCAGTAAGTCCCCAGGTGCATTACCTTTAACACTGTGACACTGTGTCATTCTCTATGTGCACTTATTTTCTTAGAGCAGTCCTACTCTGAAACTTTAAGTGCAATACGATTCTGATGGGCCAACATCTTCCCAGAAATTTTAAAATTTAGTTATTTTCATTTCACTGCTTAATTTTGCATAGATTTTATACATGCTGTGTTGTAGCACGTTACTTTGCGCTGGAAGAATTAATTGTATCTGCTAGTCAATTGCTTTCTGATCTATTTCCAAGGAATCTAACTGCAACCAGGCGGGGAGCTCTCTTGCTCCTGGTAAGACTGCTTTCCACATAGCAATCTGCAGTGTAAGTGATGTCACATGCATGATCAGGAGCACTGCAAAGTCAGATAAAATGAACAGGCTTTATACATCAGCATGGGATATAGAACGGATTCGCTATAAAACATTAAAGTTACTATGCAATCCTCATGGCTGTTTGTGTGGCCGGTAATTGCCTTTGTGTTCAGATAATAGCAGTTTTTGTTTTAAAAAAAAAGGCTGCACTGTAACAATGTTATTGCAAATCAAAGACTCCTCTAGCACTTCCACAACAAATATTCTCCAGATTGAGGTATTCATGTTAAATGTGTTATTTCTCAGTTACACTGAGGTTACCATTTATTCACCAGGAACAACACTTGTATAGTTGTTCCTGCTAGGTGTCTGTGTTGCTTCCAATTCTACAAAACGTATTTGTCAAAATTATTCTATTTCCTCGCCACTGGTCATGACCTCTCTCTGTTACAGCTATTTGGTCCACCACATGGAATTAACTCCATAGCTGGTCTAGTTATTAAACCGTAGGCAGCTAGACTATTATTTTTATTTCACTAACTGTGTGTTTTTTTATCTGAATCCAGTTATGTTTTTGTTTTATCCTCTGTTTGGCTTATTTATTTGAGTACAATGAATGATGCATCCAAATTTTCACAGTTTCGACCACACCACTCGATATTTTCTTCATAAACTGACTTGCTTCTTAGACTGGAAAGCAAAAATTAGATTCTGATTGGATTTAGGAAGCATCCTGAAACAAAAATAAGGCAAAAAGCACATTTTGAAAGATTTTACATCAGTGACTTGTGATTCAATTCAACTACAGCAGTCGAGATCATTTCCACTTTGTTTTCCTTTGCATTAATGGCAGTTTTCTCAAAGTTTTGACGCTAAAGTCATTGTGTTATCTTTGACACGTGGAGTAAAAATAATTTTTTAAAAATTCATTTCTGGGACTTGGGTGTCGCTGGCTGGCCAGCAGTGATAGCCCATCCTTATTTGCCCTTGAGAAAGTGGTGCCTTCTTGAATTGCTGAAGTTCACTTGCTGTGGGTTGACCATAACGCCAGTGGGAAGGAAATTCCAGGATTTTGACAATGGCTATGAAGGAATGGCAGTATATTTCAAAGTCAGGATAGTGAGTGGCTTGGAGGGGAACGTGCAGGTGTTGGTATTCCCAAGTATTTGTTGCCCTTGTCCTTCTAGATGGAAGTGGTCATGGGTCTGGAAGGTGCTGTCTGAGGATCTTTGATGAATTTTTTGCAGTGCATCTTGAAGGCAGTATGCACTGCTGCTACTGAGCGCTGGTGGAGGAGGGATTGAATGTTTGTATATGTGGTGCCAATCAAGTCGGCTGTTTTGTCCTGGATGGTGTCAAGCTTCTTGAGTGTTGTTGGAACTATTCCCATCCAGCCAAGTGGGGAGTATACCATCATGTTCCTCACTTATGCCTTGTAGATGGTGGATAGACTTTGTCGTGTCAGGAGGTTAGATTAGAATACTTACAGTGCGGAAACAGGCCCTTCGGCCCAACAAGTCCACACCGCCCCGCCGAAGCGTAACCCACCCATACCCCTACCCCTACATCTACCACTTACCTAACACTACGGGCAATTTAGCATAGCCAATTCACCTGACCTGCACATCTTTGGACTGTGGGAGGAAACCGGAGCACCCGGAGGAAACACACCCAGACACGGGGAGAATGTGCAAACTCCACACAGTCAGTCGCCTGAGGCGGGAATTGAACCCGGGTCTCTAGCGCTGTGAGGCAGCAGTGCTAACCACTGTGCCACCGTGCCGCCCACCGTGCCGTGCCGTGAGTTACTCGCCGCAGTATCCCGAGTCTATGGCCTGCTCTTGTAGCCATTGTGTTTATGTGGTGAGTTCAGTTGGGTTTCTGGTCAATGGTAACCCCAAGGTTGTTGACTGTAGGGAATTCAGTGATGGCAAGACTGTTGAATGTCAAGGGGTGGTGATTAGAGTGTCTCCTATTGGTGATGGTCATTTTCTGGAATTTGTGAGGCGAAAATGTCACTTGCCACATGATAGCACAAACCTGGATATTGTCCAGATCATTTTACATTTGAGCACGGATTGCTTCAGTATCTGAGCAGTCGTGAATGGTGCTGAACACTGCAATCATGGGCGAACATCCCGACGTCTGACCTTATGACAGAGGAAAGGTCACTGATAAAGCAACTGAAGAGTTTTTGAACCGAGGACACTACCCTGAGTGACTCCTGCAGAGATGTCCTGGAGCTAAGATGAATGAACCTCCACAACCGCAACCATCTTCCTTTGTGACGTGTATGACTCTAATCAGCATAAAGTTTGACCCCTGATACCCATTGATTCGAATTTTGCCAGGCCTCCTTAATGCCATACTCGGTCAAATGCGGTGTTGATGTCAAGAGCTGTCACTCTCAGTGTACTAATATGTAACGACATTTTTTTCCGACTAATTCTTTTTTTCTTCTTGTCAGAGCTATAATCATAGAATCCCTACAGAGCAGAAAGAGGCCATTTGGCTCATCGAGCCTGCACTGACCGTCTAAAGACCACTCGACCCTATTCCCGCATTTGCCATGGCTAATCCACTTAGCCCACGCTTCCGTCAATACAATGCAGCAATCTTTCGTGTGACCAACAAAGCTAACTTCTTTTTTTAGCCCAACACCAGAATCGAGTTTTGTTCCCTGGCTGTGTGAGGCAGCTCTACCAATTGCTCTCTTAATTGGTCAATGGTCGGTTAGCTCAACTATTTAGAGGATGGTGCTAATAATGCCATGGCCATGGGTTCAATTCACATGCTGTGCAATGGTCATTCCCAATTGTGCAAATTCACAACTATGAGTTTAATATTGTGTGTTCTCACGTGAAGCATCTTTGGGGGCATCAATGGTTAGCCTTGCTGCCTCGCTGCACCCGGGTTCGATTCCAGCCTTGGGTGACTGCCTGTGTAGAGTTTGCACAATCTCACTGTGCCTGTGTGAGTTTCCTTCAGTAGCTCCGGTTTCCTCCCACACTCCAAAGATGTGCAGGTTAGGTGAATTGGCCATGCTAAATTACCCATAGTGCTCAGGAAGATGTAGGTGAGGTTCATTCGTCGTGTTGAGAAGCAAATAACTGGGACCTTTTCCCTTGTAAATCAATTCAGATCCTGCGTAATGATGGGGATAAAGCAGTGAAGCTATAACCAACCCATCATCGTTAATGTCTATACTATTCCTCAAAATTACGTATCTTTGCCATGTTTTTAATGTGTTAGTGTGTAAAGCAATGGTCAGTTCAGATGCAGGCAGTGAATGCTCTCCTATAAATATATTTTCTCTTATGTAATTAAATTTAAAATACTAACTTGTATTTATAATTCAATCCATTGAATTGTAATTCCACTTTTCAGAATAAGGCTTTTCTCATATTAATGCTTGCAACAGCATATTTACGCTTTACAATCAGTATGCAATGTGATATATTTTTTCATTGATTTGAACTGAATTGGTTTAGCTTTATTATCATGTACTCAAACTAATACAGTAAAAAATTTAAACGTCATCACTTATAGTGCCAAAGGTGCTGAGATAGACCTTGTTCAGTTATAAGATCGCAGAAAACACAGAAATAAAAAGTCCAGCATTGCAGAAATAAAAATTCAACACAGCAGTCTTGCAACGCAGATTGCTGGCGCCGAGACACCAACACAAATTGGTCTTCCCCTTGTGTATCATGAGGCTGGGAGATCAGTTGGGAATTGCCTCGAGGTGCTGAGGCCATTCGAGGCTGAGAGACCGCCATATACCCTGGAAGTCCATCCCAGCGGGCTGCCATGCTGGGAGGCCAACATACCATGTTTATTATCTGCCAAATGCGTGAACTCTCTGTTAACTCACTTCATCGAAGTTAATGTAGTGACAAAGGTGATTTTGTGGCTCAGATATTAAGGAATTTCAAAATATTTTACTCATTTCCTATTGACTCTGGCAACAGCTCGCTATCATTAGAACAAGTATTGTGGCCAATTCCCATTCTATCAGTGGAACCATTTTAGCTAATTGTTCCTGCTGAGGGCGCTATACAATAAAATTGCAGAGGAGCCAATATACTCCCGTTGCATTGCACCATCAGCATTCTTGTTTGCAAAACGTCGATACAGAGACCTGTCTTGCTTTCTGACGCTTTTCATGTTTGGCCACGAGAGAAAGCTCAAGCTAAATGTTTCATAACCTCACAGCTGAAAACTGTATTTCCTTTCTTTCTGTGCTCCAGTCAGTTTAACAACTGCCGTTGTTCTCACTTTCATTGTAGTTGTTAAGATGAAAGCATGCTGTTGCCTGAAAATACTACTTTGTTTATAAATACTGTTACATAATGGGCAATGGGATATCTAAGGAAAGTTTGGGATCATACCTGTCATAACGGTCCAAAAAACTTCTGTGTATTTCATAAAGACACCTTTACATTTGTATTCTTAAGCGCGGGATAGCAGAAGGAAAATATGGAATAATCGTTAAAAGTTGCATTATGAATGAGGAAATGTAAACTTCCTAAACATTTTGAACGTGGATGCAAACTGAGAAGAGAGAAGGACTTGGAGTATATATTCACAAACGATCAAAAGTGATTGGAGAATAAAATCAAAAGGTGAGGAAAATAATCCTTCTGAAGCATGGAATGTAGCAACTGGGATGTTACGTTTGAACTGTGAACAATATGGAGTAGTCCCGAAATGTATAATGACGCTGATCAAACTAACACATATCGGATACCATGGTTACAGAAGAGTGTGCAAAAGCTGTGACAATTATTCGAATTGCAGAATTTTGTTTTGGACAGGTAACCTGGTAGGTTTGGTTTCCATTCTTCGGATCATGGGAGGCTGTAGGTAAATTAGATTGAAGTGCAAACTTATAAATGGTCTATTTAGATTCAAAAAAGACATCAATACTTCCATTGTTTACGAGTCATTCGGAAAGTAAGATGTAATACTGTCACAATGAACCAATAGAGATTTCTGAATTGTGGAGTAAGGGTATCTCATCCTCAACGGTGGTTGGGAAGCTACTGGAGAGAGTTCTTACAGACAGGATGTACACACATTTGGGAAAACATGGCCTAATTTGGGACAGTCAGCATGGCTTTGTGCAGGGCAGGTCCTGTCTCACTAACCTGACTGATATTTTGGGAAGGTGACAACAGTGATCAATGAGGGTAAAGTAGTTGGGTGTTGCTTACATGAATTTTAAAACGGTGCCTCGTGATAGGCTCATCCAGTTGATTAAAATGCATGGGTTCCACCGTGATTAGGCCGCTTGAATACAGAATGGGCTTGGCAAAAGTGAGGACTGCAGATGCTGAAGATCAGAATCAAGATTAGAGTGGCGCTAGAAAAGCACAGCAGGTCAGACAGCATCCGAGGAGCAGGAAAATCGATGTTTTGGGCAGGAACCCTTCTCAGGAAGGGCTTGCCTGTGGAAGACAGAAGGTAATGGGGGACAACATTTTTTCTCTGGCTGGAGGTTCGTAATTAATGGTGTTCCGCAGGAGTCCCAGCTGAGCCCTGTGCTTTTTGTGCTTTAGAAAATGCCTAGGCTGAAAAAGTAGATTGATAGATTATTATGTTTGCAGACAATACAAAAAACTGTGGAGTTGTGAATAGTGTGGGAGGTTGTCAAAAGATACGGTGGGATATAGGAGCATTGAAGTTATGAGTGAAGAAATGCCGGGGTGCGGGGGGAGGGAGTTAATCAGGGCAAGTGTATGGTGTTGGACTATGGGAAACCAAATGTTAAAGGAAAGTGTACCGTTAATGACAGGAACCTTGACCCTTGATGTACTGAGGAGTCTTGGTATCTGCGTCCAAGCGCTTCCTGAAAGTGGCCACTGAGCGATATAAAGAGATAAAAAAGGCGTGTGGCATGCGTGCATTTATTAGGCGTCAGGAAATGATCTTGCAGCTTTATAAAACTTGAAGCCCAAGGATTGCATTTAGTTCCGTCCACCACATTACAGGAAGCATGTGAGGCTTTGGAGAGGGTGCAGAACAGGTTTACGAGGATACTGCCTGAATTAGAGGGTATGAGCTATTAGGCAAAGCTGGACAAGCTAGCCTTGTTTTCTCTGAAGCTGCGAAGGCTGAGTGGAGACTTGATAGAAGTTTATAAAGTTTTGAGATGCACAGATAGGTTTGACATTCAGAATTCTTTTCACAAAGTTAAAATGTCCGACACCAGAGAATATGCATTTAAGCTGAGAGGGGGCAAGCTCAAAGGAGATGTGAGGGGCAAGAGTTTTACACAGAGAGTAGTTGGAGTCTGGAACACGCTGCCAGGCGTGATGGTGGAGATATGACGGGGGCGTCTAAGGGGCGTTCAGATTACCACATGAATAAGCACAAACGAAGGGATATAGGCCATGGCAGACAGGATTACATTTAATGTCATTTTCGGGCACAACACCGTGGGTTGACGAGCATGTGGCTGCGCTAGAGTGTTCTATGTCGTACGCCCCATTGTTGTGTCAAAACCTGAGTACCATGTATAATTTCTTCCTCTTGAATTAGGGAGGACTCCATTCAAAAATAATGCAGTTCAGGAGCCAGTCACAGGGATGATCTCTGAAATCGGTCTGTACCTAAAACCCAATGCTCAACAAAGGTTTTGCTTCCTGGAACAGCCAATCAGTCTCATTGATCTAGCTTCTTCAGCTTCACTGTCCACGACTGCTCCCAGCTGCAACAACTGCCCACCACGGGATGCCAATTGTTTCCACCCAGCCATTTCAGTCTGCTTGACGTACCGTTCTCACAATAGGGTCTCTACCCTGCACCACCCTCTGAACCAGGGTTCCCGCCTCTGGCAACTGTCTGTGTGGAGTTTACACATTCTCCCCGTGTCTGCGTGGGTTTTCTCTGGGTGCTACGGTTTCCTCCCACAGTCCAAAAATGTGCAGGTTAGGTGAATTGGCCCATGCTAAATTGCCCATAGTGTTAGGTGAAGGGGTAAATAAAGTGGAATGGATCTGGGTGGGTTGCTTTTCGGAGGGTCGATGTGGACTTGTTGGGCTGAAGGGCCTGTTTCCACACTGTAAGTAATCTAAAGTAATCTAAATCTCTCCACAAATTTTAAATTTCAATTTAATAGCTGTCACTGCCAGATAGATATGAAAAAGATGCAATAACATCACAATTTAATTTTAGTCAATTTGACCAAGTTAATCTACCCAATGCCATCATGTTGAAAATGCTGTATATCCGGCGCAGGCAATATCCTGCAAAAGTGTGCTGCCCCCTGCATTGGACACAACGCCCAGCATCAATCTAGTGAATGAATAGTAAAGATTTCATGTGAACTCACATGGCTATAGAGTCATACAGGATGGAAACAGGGGTTCAGTCCAACTCGTCCATGCCAACCAGTTTCCCCTAACTAAACTAATCCCATTTGCCTGCTTTTGGTCCGTATCCCTCTAAATGTTCTTAATCGTGTGCCTGTCTGTTTAACCTTGCATCTCACCCTTCCTCTGGCAGTTCATTCCACGAAGAACCTCATTGTGCTTCCGCTTGAGTTCTCTTTTTGATCTTTCTCGTTGCATCTTAAGTCTGTGCCCTCTAGTTTTGAACTCCCCTAAACTAGGGAAAATAACTTTGTTTACCACCTTATTTATGTCACTCATGATTTTATAAACGTTTCTAAGGTAACCCTTCAACCTCTGACACTCCAGGGGGATGAAAACAGCCTCGTCACACTCTTGTTATATCTCAAACCATGCAGTCCCGATAACATCCTTGTAAATCTTTGCTGCACCTTTTCCAGTTTAATAAAATCCTTCTTTAACAAGGGAACCGAAATTGTACATACTACTCCCAATGTCACCTCATCAACTTCCGACAGAGCCACAATATCACATTCCAAGACCTGTATTCAATGCTCTCCCCAAAGAAGGCAATCATGCTAAACGCTTTCTTCACCACCGTGTCTACCTGTGATGCTACTTTCAAGGGACTATGTATCAGCATTCCTCAGTCTCTCTGTTCAACAAATATCCCAGACCCACCAATAAACTGCCCATGTTTGTCTTACCAGAAACCAACTCACTCATTACAATTGCTGACTTACAGTCTGCTTTGTTGAGGTTGTTGACTGACATTCTTGCCCTACACACATCTTGATTTGAGAAATGTCAGTTTGGATAATAATTCAAGAATTCAATTTCCATGATTGAGGGAATCAGTAATTCTGAAGTTTACAGCATGGATAATGCAGCTATGTTAGGCTAGAAGAGCATTAATATCCCCTGGCATGATCTTGCTTCATGGCAATCGATGGTCACATTGTAAAGGGACCCATATCCCATCTAATCCACTAATCTAAATCTAAACTAATCTAAATCTAAACTAATCTAAACTAATCTAAATCTAAATCTAAAATCTAAACTAAATCTAAACTAATCTAAACTAATCAATCCGAAAATGTAAGGTGGATCTCAAACATCGATTGCAATCCCATACACTTCCTTTTGAATAATTAGCAACGATTATTCTGGGAGTAAACTTATCATGAGGCAGCAAAATGTGTATTCTCTGATATTTATGTCTTTGGATTGGTTCTTTGCCCTCATAGAGAAATTCAATTATTTGAGGACATTTTGCAAAGCCCGGCTGCACGAATCATTTGAGGTAAAACATTACACCTATCAGGGTCAAGACACCATTGCACTTTGTGCACAGGAGTTGATTGTTTACTCCTGGGTCAAACTAATTTGACACTTTATCCATTTGAAATTCATTTCTCGATTTAGAAAGCATAACAAAACGGGTTCCTTTTCACAAAATGCAAAATTCGATACTCGAATTATTAACTCTCTGGCACTGAATGAAGATCTCAAAAGTAGTTTAAACTCAAACACTTCGTAGTTGTTAAAGATACTGTAAACAAAAAGAAACTAGGATGACTTGATATTTTCTATAATTGTGCGCAGTATTAAAAGGTATTTTTATAAGTGCCAATTGTGGAAATTAAACGGTATTCTGAAATGTGGAAGTGTTTGGCACTATGTGCTAAAATGCAGGGTTGTAGTTTTCAATCTGTTTTTTTTTATTTTTAAGTGTTTTTAATCACCCCCAAATCCCTGGTTTTAGACACTAGACCTATATAGGGAATTTAAAATGAAGAAGGCAGTAGACAGGTGTTTCAGAGAAAAAGAATCCCTGTGTTTATTAAAAATACAGAAGATCAGTATAATGCAACATATACTGTACAGGGAAATGCAACGAAGAGGGAAATTGACACAGTCAAATACACAGAAGACAGTAATGCTATTCAATGCACAGTTAGTCAGATTGACAACTATTAGAACTTAATAACGATAGTTTTAATGGCAGAATATTTAATCGGACTTCCTATTATCACCATCCGCCTTCCCTTCCCTACTAGCTAAGTCAGAACTTTGAGGTCCAGGAGGTTAAGCTGACCACAGAGGAAAAGGTGATTTTGAAAAATGCCAGCATGTTCCTGATTGCCGTACCTGGAGCCTGGATGAAGACTTCAGACCTCATAAGTTTTTTTAATTTGGGTTGAGTCGGCAGATGTGCTCAGGCGTGTGTTAGATCTTTCAGATAAATACCTAGTTTTCTTAACTTTTTGCTCGTTTTGCAGGCCCAGTGTTTGTCTCAAGATGTGTCTGACACCTTGGCGTGTAGGTCGAGTCAGTTGGCTTTTGGAGTTTGTCGATTTTATGACTGATGGTTGTGTTCTGATGCCGTTCGTTCCTCTGCTTCCGAATAGGCCTATATATAGTGGTTCTTGTTCGTAAGCTCTCGGATTGTTCTCTGAAATGATCTTGAAGTTGCTGCTGTAATTAGCTCTTGGAACACCCCATGAAAATAGCCACTGGAATTGCATCTAAGATCTGGACCCTTTATCTTCACGCCAATTCTGGGATTTCCATTATATTTCTCTTGCTATTTCTAAGTTAATTCATTTTCCAATTGTTAAGAGCACGTTTAGTGGATTTCATTTAAAGTTAAATGCCTATCGCACCTTTGTAGGCCCCATAATGATGGAAGCCAGAGGGATAAAAGCTGTTTGCGGCTAGAGACTTGTTTGTGTTGGTTGTTTTTTTTAGAGAGTGGAGGTGTAAATTGGAATTTCCGACTGAACAACACTCCCAAACAAAATCCTCTGTTGGACATATGCGGCAGCTTTGTCCACGGTATTTTATCCAATATTTCAGATGAAGGGGATTTATGGTCGTTCTTTAAGAAATTAAAAAGAATACAAACAGATAATTAATACATAAAGAGTTAGGGATTTCGAAACTTCAAAAGATGGAAAGGGGTCTGTCAAGAAAATTTGTTAGTCAGAGATTTCGAGTCTTGTTTGAAGAAGCTTTATTTTTCGTGAATTCATGAACAGGCTGCTACAGTTGTCCCTGTACCTCAGCACTCTCTGGAGCTGAACAGTCAGCCTATACTTATACAATGATAAAAACAACTTTGTTTCCGTTCCACATTTTACAATAATTCAAGATAAAGATAAGCACAGTGCAGCTATCACATCTGATGTTGCTCAAGGACAGAAATTATGGTGCTAAAAATGCACTCCCCCGATGACCTGTCAATACACTTCATATGTTTCATCAAACTATAATTACACAACATAATTCTTTATCTCTAGCAGTACTTTTTCCAATAAATCTGTGAGCCTGAGACCCAAGATATCTTTTACCTTGGTCAAGTATCCCAGCATCCAGCAGTATGCTAAGTTCTTTCAACTTCCACGGGGTCATTTGGATATGATATCAAATATTCGTGTAATGCACGTAAAGGGTTGTAAGATAAACCCTCTTCTGGTGCAGTGATATTGTCCCTACCTCTGGAAATGGAGGCCCTGGTTCAAACCCCACGGCCTCCAGAATGTGTAGTAACATCTCGAAACAGATTCACTAGAAAAAATAGGTTAATAGTTTTAACAGCTCACAAGATCACTTCGTTAATTGAATGCACAGAATGATTAACTGCCAGTATGCGTTAATGGGGCTTGTAAACATGTACACTTGTTGCCCTGCTTGACAAGGTGAGGCATTACACAAAAAAGCCTAAAACATTTTATTGTCCTTTTACAAAACTGTGGATTGACGCTTTCTGGAGCATTATGCCTAATTCTGATGACAAAAATTAAGAAATGATAAAGTGGAGACTTTCCCAAGTGCCACTAGAAATTGTGGCTCCTTACATCAGAAAGAGAAGCGAGACTGAGCACTACCACAGCAGCATTACCTCACAACAATGTTGCCAAAATAAATGAGGAGATGTGGTTCCCAGTTGTGCCATCGTAGCCAAACAGACAGCGCTCAATCGGGCAATAGGAAACAGGGCAAAGGCGAGATGAGGAGACAATGCTTAACACAGTGAGATGATATGACCTAGATTGTAATGAGCTAAATGGTGTCTTAAGCAATATCACTGATGAAAAGCAAATGAACAATCATGGGGGTGGGGGAAGCAATCATGGGGGTGGGGGAAGCAATCGACATCCAACATTGGAAACATATGGAATTTACTAAATAGCTCAAGAAACAGGCACAAGAATAATGGGTGAATATTGAACTGTGATGCTATGCCGGGAACAGATCGAACTGAAATTAAATGTTCCTCATACCTGACTTCATTCGCATTTGTACTCCAATTACATAAATGCATAGCATAAGTGAAGTTGATTTTGGGGCGTATGTACAGAGCATTTACGTGATGCAAACAAGAATGTGAAGGTTATACAATTAAATCGATCATGATCATATTGAACGTTGGAGCAAGATTATAGGGCCAAATGACCAGCTCTTGCTCAAAAGTCCTAGAGTCCTACCTTCTTAAAGAGAGAGGTTTAGACTGGCAAGAGCTCTTGATCAGACTGCCTGGTAAACATTTAATCATATTCCCTTTAGCAAGGTTGACACTAACTCTAATCCCCTCTAATAACTTAAACAAGCTAACCAGAAATGGGATCCGAGCTGCTCCCCACAGTAGCGTCAGTGCTGTCAAGGAATAAGTCCTGTAATCTGTCAATAATTCCTGACAAGCATGATTCTGAAGGGATGGTGCATTCGTGGAAAAACAGTTAAAAACCATTAAAATGTGGAAACGAGATTCTCTTTGAAATTACAGTTTCACATTAATATTGAACAGATGAGATTAAACTCATTTGTTCATCAGCAAAATTGCTGATGTTTTCCCCATCTTGTGCGAGTAGAGCTTCACTGGGTCCCTGCTTAGAGGCAAAATAGAGTCCTGTCACCCTGGTATGGCTGAAGACTAAAGGGATGTCCGTCGTGAACAGAAATGTGGATGGCCCAGAAAGTAAGAAATTTGAATGATGTCAATAGGGGCAGACAGGATGGGGCTGGGATTCTGAGGCCCGGACTTGGGATGGAAACTGAAATTTAAAATGATCTTTACTGTTTATCTTGATACTGAGCTGCATTTACCAATTCAGAATTCGTAATACTGCAAAGAAACATTGTTCAATATCTACACTATTCTGTACCAGCCCTGACAATGTTTGGCATTTAGTCAAAGCGGCTTTACTCGGTATAAACTGAATCCAACGTAAGTGATGTTGAGAATTCTGCAATCAAAGTTCATCCACTGTGGCTGGTCAACATTTTGGTAATTTTATGGTAATGTTCGTTGGGGCTGTGTGGTAGGGTAGTTACTGTGCATGTTTTATATAACCAAGGTGTTTTGTTTTATAAATAGCAGACTGTTTCAGTTGATGTTTCATATGGTTGCAAATGGTGCTCAAACGTGTATGTTTTATTTTTATTTTGATGTAACAGCGTATGTCAAGCTTTGCTCTTTGCATACTTGATTTTCGCCTCTGCCTTCAGCAGTATGAGACTTTGAAGTTTCATGGGAAAATGAGCATGAAGCTTTATTTGATGCAAATAACTAACAGATTGGAGCACTGTTCTATACATAGCAGCTTATTCTGGATTTAATCTTGACATGCCTCATGAGGCAGTGCAATTTGCAGATGAACCCTGTTTCTCCCCTCTGTTTTATATATACATCGTAGCTTTCAGAAGACCTTCTGCACAGCATATACAATACGTGTCAAATCGTCTCTGTGAACTTGTGTTGGGGGATGACAGCGATGGTTTTTGTTCAACCTAGAATGGGACTGCGTGGTCCAGGAAGCATTAATGTGTGTGACTGTGGTGCATTGCACAAGTGAGGTCTTTTTTTAGGGTCAGTGAAGAAATAATTTTAGTCAGAATGGGACATGTGTGATAATTGCCCTGGGAGATTAGATAGAGATTTATCTCTTCCTGACTTCTCTGAGTGAGCGTTACCTTGAAACTTTTCAGTGTCATATACAACCTCAAATATGTCTTACACAAGGGAGAGAGTTTTCCGTTGCTCGATTTTACATTTAAAGACAGACTTGCTAGAAAATGTGGACATCTTTGATTTCTGATGACTATCAACAAATTTGGTCAAATATTAACTATGTGGTTAGACTATTAGATGATGATCGACGCATTTCTTTTGTCAGTAAAGCCTATTTAACTTTGGTACAGACGTTTTGTATAACTGTTTTCCCACCAAAATGGATATGCATCTGTTGTCACAGAACAATAAAGTTGCAGATCTCATCAATGAACTGGTCAACTTGCCAAATTGTGACAAAAGGGATTCGATCCAGAGGAATGTGGGACAACATATTTTCGGCAGTCAAATAAAGAAGCAGAGCAATAAATATAAGATTTTATTTTTAAAAAGTCGTACATAAACAGTAATTTTAAAGCACAACACTTAAAACTCCACAACGTTCAAAATGGAGAGTGGATTATGATGGATATGTTAGAACGTTTGGAGGTCAAAGTGTGCTATCAACGCTGACAATTGCCTCCATCATTTTCCTGAGCACTACAATGTAAAAGAAATTGATTAGGTTCAGAACAAGGATTTTAAAGAGGCGATAAAGGCTATCATTTCCATTTGAACTTTGCTGAACCCCAGATTGGAAATCCCTGAAACAAACAACCCTGTTTCTAATGTAACAATCAAGAGCATTCAATGATGCATGCAAGAGAGCACACTGGGAGCAGCACGAGGGCCAAAGGAAGGTGTTGGGGGTGAAGTCAACAAACTTCCTTATGTCCATCCCGGGGTAATCTAGAGGTCAGTGTGTCAGAAAGGAAACAAATGCCATTTTGGAAATATAATCAGCCATCAATGCCCAGTAATCTATTACATAGCTAGAATGGGAACACTGAGAGTCACAGAGTCATAGAGATGTCCATGCCAACCAAATATCCCAACCCAATTTAGTCCCACTTGCCAGCACCTGGCCCACATCCCTCCAAAACCCTTCCTATTTATATACCAATCCAAATGCCTCTTAAATGTTGCAATTGTACCAGCCTCCACCACTTCATCTGGCAGCTCATTACATACACGTGCCACCCTCTGTGTAAAGAAGTTGACCTGTAGATCTCTTTTACATCTTTCCACTCTCACCCTAAACCTATGTCTTCTAGTTTTGGACTCCCCGACCCCAGGGAAAAGACTTTGCCTATTTACCCTATCCATGTCCCTCATAATTTTTTAAACATCTACAAGGTCACCCCTCAGCCTCCGATGCTCCAGATAAAACAGCCCCAGCCTGTTCAGTCTCTCCCCATAGCTCAAATCCTCCAACCTGGCAACAGCTTTGTAAATCTTTTCTGAACCCTCTCGAGTTTTACAACATCGTTCTGATAGGAAGGAGACCAGAGTTAAACGCAATATTCTAACAGTAGCCAA
This sequence comes from Chiloscyllium punctatum, assembly GCF_047496795.1. NCBI lineage: Eukaryota > Metazoa > Chordata > Chondrichthyes > Orectolobiformes > Hemiscylliidae > Chiloscyllium > Chiloscyllium punctatum. The sequence continues at coordinate 52,667,628 of NC_092768.1, read as the reverse complement.
ACCAATGTCCTGTACAGCCGCAACATGACCTCCCAACACCTATACTCAATACTCTGACCAATAAAGGAAAGCATACCAAATGCCTTCTTCACAATCCTATCTACCTGCGACTCCACTTTCAAGGAGCTATGAACCTGCACTCCAAGGTCTCTTTGTTCTCCCTAGGACCTTGTCATTAAGTATATACGTCCTGCTAAATTTGCTTTCCCAAAATGCAGCACTTCGCATTTATCTGAATTAAACTCCATCTGCCACTTCTCAGCTCATTGGCCCATCTGGTCAAGATCCTGTTATAATCTGAGGTAACCCTCTTCGCTGTCCTTTACACCTCCAATTTGGTGCCACCTGCCAACCTAATTGTACCACTTATGCTCGCATTGAAATAATTTATTTACTGATGGATTAAACATTGTGTCTGCAGATGAGTTAAATTCTCTCATTTGTGCTGATACATATTAGCTCCCAGAACGAATGCACAACCGCACAAACCCATTCAATATTTAATGTATAAAAACGCCATTTTAGGCTGACAGATGGCAATTGTATCGTTGGTCCAAAGGGAAATGTCAAAGCATAACTCAAAGAACCCTTATGCATGTAATATAAATGCTAATCCAATCCTGGATTCAAAACCACACCAGATAATCTTTACACTCATTAACGCAGAGGAAGATGATGAAATCGCTACTTGTTTTTCTTTATTCACTGGCAATGATTCATTTAATCAAGACTGAAAGAAATAAAGGTACGTGCTTTTCTCTGTTCTTTAGCAAGTTGCCTTCAGACAAGTTAAATTTTAAATTATATTATTCTGCGTGAATCTCAAGGATTTCTTGCTTTAAACATAGGACATAGAATACTGCAGACCCTACAGCCCTCGAAGATGTGCCAGTCTGTTATCGGACTCTAAGATCACATTAACTTGCATACCCTTCATTTTACAATCATCCATGTGACTATCCAAGAGTTGCTTAAGTGCCCCTAATGCAATTCACTCTACTAGCACTGCTAGCAGTGCAGTCCACGGACCCTCCACTTTCTGAGTCAAGAACCTACCTCTGGAAGGTCCCCTAAACCTTCGTACAATTACTTTAAAATTATGCTCACTCGCGATAGACATTTCAGCCATGGGAAAAAGTCTCTGGCTATCCAATCTATCTTTGTCTCTCGACATTTTGTACACCTCCATCCAGAAATCACTCATCTTTCTTCTGTCCAGGGAGAAAAGCCCTAGTTCCCACAACATTTATTCATAGACATGCTCTCCAGTCCAGGCAGCTTCCTGGTAAATCTCTTTACTCTCTCTAAAGCCTCCACAGCTTTCCTGTAATGAGGCAAAAATAACTGAATACAATATTCCAAGTATGGTCTAACCAGGGCTCTATAAAGCTGCAGCATAACCTCGCAGGTCTTAAACTCAATCCCCCAGCTGATGAAACACAATACACCATACGCCTTCTTCACAACTCTGTCAAATTAGGTGGTAACTTTGAGATTTCTGTGGACATGAACGCCAAGACCCCTCTGTTCTTACACATGGCTATCAATCCTGCCTTTAACCCAGTATCTGCATTCAAATTCAACCTTCCAAAGTGAACGACTTCATATCCTTTCCAGGTTAAGCTCCATCAGCTTCTTATCAGCCCAGTTGGGCATCAAGTCAATGCCCTGTTGCAAACTACAACAGCCCTCCGCACTATCCACTACTCCACCAACCTTCATGTCATCAGCAAACTATCTAACCCACTATTCTACTTCCTCATCCGAGACATTTATGAAAATCACAAAGAGCAGAGGTCCCACAACCGATCTCTGCAGAACATCACTGATCACCGAGCTCCAATCTGAATACTTTCCATCAACAACCACTCTCTATCTTCTATGAGATAGCCAATTCAGTTTACAGACAGGCAAATTTCCCTGTATTTCATGCCCTCTTAATTTCGGAATGAGACAACCATGACAAACCTTATCGAGCACATTGTTAAAATCCATGTACAACACATCCACTGCTCCACCTTCATTAACGTGTTTCACGACATCCTCAAAGGATTCAATAAAGTTTGTGAGGCATGATCATTCTCTAAAAAAGCCATAGTCACTATCTCTAATCAAGCTATGGTTTTCAAGTGATCATAAATCCTGTCTCTCAGACTCCTCTCCAATACTTTACCCACCACTGACATAAGACTGAGTGGTCTGTATTTCCCCGGATAAACCTGATTCCCTTTCTTGAAAACGGGAAAAACATTTGCCACCCTCCAATCATCTGGCACTACTCTAATTGTCAGTGGCAATGCAAAAATCATCGCTAAAGGTGCAGCAACCTCTTCCTTTGCTTCATATAGTAACATAGAGCACATCCTATTTGGTCCACAGAATTTATCTATCCTCATGTTCTTCAAACTTTTCAGCACGTCCTCCTTCCTAACCGGTTCTGACATATCAGTCTGTTTCACACTATCCTCAGAAACGGGTAGGTCTCCCTAACTAGTGAATACTGAAGCAAATTTCAGGTGCAAGTTCCCTCCACTAACCTTAATCGGCCCTATCCTTAGCCTGGCCATCCTCTTATTCCTCACAAAAGTGTAGAATGCCTTAGGGCTTTCTTTAATCATAGATTCATAGAGATGTACAACATCTCGGTCCAACCCGTCCACGCCGACCAGATATCCCAACACAATCTCGTCCCACCTGCCAGCACCCGGCCCATATCCCTCCAAACCCTTTCTATTCATATTCCCATCCAAATGCCTTCCTACCCACCGAAGTTTTTTATGCCCCATTTTAGCTCTCCTAAGTCAATTCTTCAATTTCTTCCTGGCAACCTTGTAAACCTCTAAATTCCTGCTTGATAGTTGCATCTACAACCTTAATTAAGCATCCTTCTTCCTCGTGACTAGATTTTCCACATCCTTGGTCACTCAAGGTTCTTTCAACATCCTACCCTTCCTTGCCACAGTGCGACAAACTTGTCCAACAGTTTCAGGAGGTGCTTCCTAAACAACCTCCACATTTCTGTTATGCATTTCCCGGAGAGCACCTGTTCCCAATTTATGCATCCTAGTTCCTGTCTAAAAGCATTGTAATTCCTCCCTCACCCAATTAAATGTTTTCCAATACCATCTGCTCCTATCCTTCTCTATGAGTTTCAGAGTTGTGATCACTATCACCGAAATGCTCTCCAACCAAGAAATCGCTTGCCAAGCACCAAATCCAATATGGCCTCCACTCTTTTTGGCCTATCTACATATTGAGTCGGGAACCCTTCCTGGACACACCTGACAAAAACGGCTGATCCTAATTTTTGGGACTAATTAGGTTCCAATCAATTGTAGGTAAATTAAATCACCCATAACAGCAACCACATTACTTCTGCACCTTTCCAAAACGATCTACATATCTGAAACCCTCCTTCCTACACCAGGTCTGCAGCCATATGTTCATCTGCATTCGTTCTCTATTACGCCCCTCATTAGCACGTAGCACCAGTAGCAATCCTGCGATTTCTACACTGCTCATCCTTCCTTCTACATTGTAATTTAACTCCCTATCTTCGCTGTTCAGGTCTCCTCCCTTTCCCGAGTCACATCATTGGAACGGATGAATACAACAACCTCTGGTTGATCTCCCTCCCCCTTATGAATTCTGTCGACTCGATCCGCGACATCGCTGACCCGAGCACCCAGGAGGCAACACACAATCCAAGAGTCTTGCTCGTGACCACAGAATCTCCTGTCTGTTCCTCTCACCATTGAATCTCCTATCACTATTGTTCTCCTATTCTCCCCACTTACCTTCTGAGCCACAGAACCAGGTTCAGTGCCACAACCCAGGCTGCTGCGGCTTTTCCCTAATAGGTCCTTCCTGCCAACAGTATCCAAAACCACCACAGAAGGTCCCTGCATAGTCTGCCTATTCCCTTTCCCACTCCTGACGGTCACACAGCTAGCTTTGCCCTGTAACGTATGTAGGGCGAACTCCCAAGAACTGTCACCCCTCAACCTCCCAAATGATGCAAAGTTCATCCAGCTCCAGCCCCAGTTCCTGACCGGGGCGAATGAGGAGCTGGAGTTGGAAGCACGTCTCGCAGGCAAAGTCATCAGGACACCAGTGGTGACCCTTACCTCCCACATCCTGAGCCTCTACCCTCTCTCCTCTAAATTGCCAAAAGAGATCGAGTAAATGAAGAGAAAAAACAATGAAAGCCTTTCCTTGCCATACTAAGTCTCCACATACTTTTTTTTGTTGGTCAGAGGCGGACGACGGGTGGGAGACATTACACGAGTAGTGTCTCACATTAGCCACATCCCAAATGTATCAGTTCACATGCCCAGCAATCCCTATATCCATCCCCAGTTCTGTTGCACCTTCGCAACACCTATTAACGAGGCAAGTCTTTAGAAGGAAAATTTACCTTCCCAACAGCGTTGCTCGCCCTGCTCCTGTAAATGCAGGCTGCTGATTCCATGAGATTGAAGAGGAATATAGTTTTCTTTGCTTTTATTCATTCATGGGTTGATGATGTCGCTGGATAGGCTAGCATTTATTGCCTAGTTGGCAGTTAAAAGTCAGTCACCTTGTTGTGGGCCTGGAGTCACATGTAGGCCAGACCCGGCAAAGATGGCAGTTTCCTTCCCTGAAGGGCATTTGCGAACCAGATGGTTTGTTTAGAACAATCAACAATGGATTCATGGTCATCATTAGACTCTTAAATCCAGCTTCTTTGGTTGAATTCAAATTTCATCATCTACTGTGGCTGGATTGGAAAATGAATCTCCAGAGCATGACCCAGAGCAGGAGAATCAGCATTTCGAGCATAAGCTGTTCATCAGGAATGAGGGGGTAGCCCAAGGGATCTGAGAGATAAATGGAGGGGCGAGGACTGGGGGGGAGTGGGGCTGTGGAAAAGTAGCTGAGAATGCAATAGGTAGATGAAATTGGGGGTGCGCTGATAGGTGTCAGTGGAAGGTGGAGCAGATAGGATAGAAGGGAGACAGACAAGTAGGTCAGGTCAAAAGGGTGGTGCCGAGTTGGAAGTTTGGATCTAGATTACAGGTGCAGGAGGGGAATTGAGGAACCTGGTAAAATCCACATCGATCCTATGTGATTGGCTCAAATTTTAACACTTGTTTCTCAATGTTACTGCTGAGAACGTTTTATTAATGTCCTTCTATATTGTAGTGGTTGATGCAACTGTGTGGCTCGCTCAGCTTATGCTCGAAATGCTGATTCTCCTGCTCTGGGTCATGCTCTGGAGATTCATTTTCCAATCCAGCCACAGTAGATGATGAAATTTGAATTCAACCAAAGAATCTGGATTTAAGAGTCTAATGATGACCATGAATCCATTGTTGATTGTTCTAAACAAACCATCTGGTTCGCAAATGCCCTTCAGGGAAGGAAACTGCCATCTTTGCCGGGTCTGGCCTACATGTGACTCCAGGCCCACAACAAGGTGACTGACTTTTAACTGCCAACTAGGCAATAAATGCTAGCCTATCCAGCGACATCATCAACCCATGAATGAATAAAAGCAAAGAAAACTATATTCCTCTTCAATCTCATGGAATCAGCAGCCTGCATTTACAGGAGTAGGGCGAGCAACGCTGTTGGGAAGGTAAATTTTCCTTCTAAAGACTTGCCTCGTTAATAGGTGTTGCGAAGGTGCATACAACAGTTAAAATCAACAGCTTTGCTGTGGGTCTTGAATAATATGGCGGTCAAATCTCGGAAAGGACAGCAGTTTCCTTCCTGACAGCACATTGGTGAAGCAGATTATCAACGGTTTCATTGTCAGCATTGGACATTTGATTACAGATGTTTATTGATTTCAAATTCCATCATTTGTCACCAAAAGTGACAACGCCATGTGAGCCATCGCCTTCCCTCGTGTCTACATAAATCTCAGGGAACATTCTGACACTCAAAATGTCAGAAAACCCATTTGGTTCTCTAATGTCCTTCAGGGAAGGAAATCTGCCATCCTGACCTGGTCTGGCCTATATATGACTGAGGATCCACAGTAATAGGCGGCCTCTCAACGGACCTCTGAAACGGCTTACCAATCCATTCAGTTGTATCCACCACCACAGCGGAGATGGAAAGGAATAAAAACTCCATAGTGTTTTTATACCAATTGTCACAAGGTATCCTTGTAATTACATCCAATATTTTTACTTTCCATGAAATGGAAATAGTTATTTTGTCTTCATGCTGCATCTGTATACCAGTTTCGCTTAGCTGAAACTAAGTACCAGATCTTTTTGTAAACTCAGAAACTGTTTCATTCGTATGCAGATTTTTGACCTTTTTAAATTTCTGCCAGAGTGCACGAATTTATCTTTTCCCATATTATGATACACACGCCAAATTAATGCCAACTCCTTTGACCCATCCATAAAATTGATACCTATTGTGCATTCAGTTCCCGCGCTCTCATATCACCTCTTATTTATTTGGAAAGTCCAGCAAGGAACGTGTCAGTATAGGCTTCTCCTAAAGGATATTGTTTGTGTGCCGTTGCCATTATCAGACTTTCAAATATTCCCAGCATGAAAATTGTATCAATGACATATTAAACAATGCTCAGTTAACATCTTTCCAACAGCAAAAAAGCTAGTATGGCACCGGTTAAAAGAGAACACAGCTCCCTCCACCCTTTGTCTTGAAACTTTCTGAATGTGGATAGAAAATCGAATTGATCTAGTATAACTATCGCCTCTTACAATCCTATTAAACTCACACAGGGTTATTGAATTAGCGACAGTGTGCTGACTGAATGCTTCCTCCACACTTCTCCAACCACTATTTCCTGAATACATTTAGTACAATTGCAGTATAGAGTAATTGACATGGCATAAACTTCTGCTGAACATTTTTCCAAACTGATACAAGATATATCAGCTTCCAGTGAGGCTAAATAAACCGAGAAATGTGTTAAATTCTGTGATCCCTGCCTTACATCAGTTCCTTAAATTTCGTTCCCCATTTCCTATCACCTCTAAATGGTCTCCAAGCGTAATTCCAACCCAGGCAGGCTGTCCTCAGACACAAGCATCAGGGGCATCAGGTGAGGGAAAGGGAATAGCCAGTCAGTGCAGCGATCCCCTGTGGCCGTTCAATTCAATAGTAAGTATACCACTTTGGGTATTGTTGGGGAGGGGGAGGGGTGGATGGGACCTTATGGGGAATGCCACAGCTGTCAGGACTCTGGCACTGAGCCTGGAATCGGAGCTCAGAAGGGAAGAGAGGAGAATAGGAGAGTGATAATGGTAGGAGGTTCAATTGTTCTATGGTCACAAGCGAGACCCCTGGATTGTATATTGCCTCCTAGGTGCCAAGTTCAGGGATGTCTCAAATCAAATCTACAGGGCTCATAAGGGGGAGGGAGAGAGGTGAGCAGCCAGATATTATGATACCCATTGGTTCCAATGACATAGCTAGGGAAAGGGATAAGGACCTGAAAAGTGAAAAAAGGGAGTTTGATTGGAATCTGAAAGGCAGGTCAGCGGAGTAGTATTCTCAGGATTGCTACAGTTGTCATGGGCTAGAGAGGCTAGTGAGAACAGAGAGCAAGTGCAGCTGAGCATGTGGCTGCAGAGCTGTTGGAGGATAGAAGGCTTCAGATATGTGGATCATTGGGACAACTTCTCAGGAAGTTGGGACCTATACAAGGAGAATGGATTGCACTGAACTGGAGGCATACCACTATCTTGGATGGGATGTTTGTTAGAGTCGTTCGGGAAGGTTTAAACTATTTTGGCATGAGGGTGGGAAACGGAGCTGCGGATAAGAGGGTGGGGTAGCTGGTGAACGGCAGATACAGCATGCAGAGAGTCTGTAAGGAATGATAGACATTTAACAGGGAAATCTGCTGGCGTGGCATGGTAGCTCAGTATTAGTGCCGCTGCCTCCAACAGTAGGGTCTGTGGTTCCATTCCTACCTCAAATGATTGTCTGTGTGCAGTTGCTCATTCTCCCCGTGTCTGCGTGCGTTTCCTCCAGGTACTCCGGTTTTCTCCTGCAATCTAAAGATGTGTAGTTTAGGTGAATTGGCCGTGCTAAATTGCCCAGTGTGAGGTACATTAGTTCGGGGTGAACATAGGATAGGGGAAAGGGTCTGGGTGGGTTAATCTTCGGCATGTTGGTGTGAGCTTTTTGGCCCAAAGGGCCAGGTTCCACTCTGTAGGGATTCTATAAAAAATAAGTAATGTTCTGGGACCTCTGTTTTTTGTCATTTTTAAATAAAAGAATGACTTGGATGAGGAAATGGAAGGGTGGGTTAGTAGATTTGCTGATGACACGAAGGTTGGTGGAGTGGTGGATGGTATGGAGGACTGTTGGAGGTTGCAACGAGGCATTGGAAGATTGCAGAACTGGGCCAAGACATGGCAGATGCAGTTCAACCTGGAAAAGTGTGAAGTGATTCATTTCAGAAGGTCGAATGTGAATGCTGAATATTGGGTTAAAGGCAGTATTCTTGGCATTGTGGAGATCCAGAAGGATTTCGGAGTGGCACGGTGATACAGTGGTTAGCACTGTCGCCTCACAGCACTTGAGACCCGGATTCAATTCCCGCCTCAGACAGCTGTCTGCGTCGAATTAGTACATTCTCCCCGTGTTTGTGTGGGTTTTTTCCGGGTGCTCAGGTTTCCTTCCACGGTCCAAAAATGCGCAGGTTAGATTAATTGGCCATGCTAAATTGCCGGTAGTGTTAGGTATAGGGGAATAGGTCTGTGTGGGTTACTCTTCAGAGGGTCGGTGTGGACTTGTTGTGCCGAAGGGCCTATTTCCACACTATAAGTAATCTAAAAAAAAGTTCATAGAATCCTCAAAGCTGCCATCCAAGTTGATAGGGTTCTTATGAAAGTGTATATTCTGTTAGTTTTCATTCGCCGGGAGATAGGTTTTATAGAACTGCAGCATAGCTGCGAGGCTATGCGGCAGTTCTATAAAACCCTGGTTAGACCACACTTGGAATATTGTGTTCAGTTCTGGACGCCTCAACTTATGAAGAATGTGGAAGCTTTTGAGACGTTGTGGATGAGTTTTACCAGGACTAGAGGGTAGGTTTTATGAAGAGCTGTTGAGGGAGCTAGGGCTTTTCTCATTACAGCGAGGATGGATGAGAGATGGTTTGTTCAGGATGATGAGAGGCATAGATAGAGTGGATAGATGGAGACTTGTTTCCAGGATTTGGCTATCATTAGGGAGCATAATTTTAAGGTTTTATGGAGGAAGGTTTAGGGCAGATTTCTGAGATATGTTCTTTACTCCGAGAGTGGTGGATGCATGGAATGCAATTCCAGTGGTGTTAGCAGAGTTAGATAAATTAGGGACATCTAAGCGACTCTTATATCAGCACATGGATGATAGTACAATGAAGGGTTTGTACGTTAGTTTGATCTCAGATTAGGATAAAAGGCCAACACAACATCGAGGGCCAAACGGCCTGTACGGTGCTGTATGTTCGAATCATTCTAAAGAGAAACAAGACACAGAAATATAGAATTCATTATTGGTGTGACATTTCTTTATTGTTGGATGCTGACCATGGCAGTATCAGTGCAGTTTTACAATACATGATCAAAATAATTCTGTTTCCTCCGACTAAAGGTTTCATCTTGGAGAGCTCAGCTAGATGGGAACCTGTTCATGCTACACTTTACAGCATGGTAACTTGCAGATGCATTGGAGACTTCTGGAATGCTTATCTCCAAAGTAACATTCATCATCACGGCACAATCCCAACCCAAGATAATTACAGACTTCTGCAACCAAAACCACACAATAAATTATTTGTTAATTTTGGATCCATTAATGAAAGTAGGCCTAATATACAAGGTTCATTCACTTAGTCTGAGACTACAATGCATTATGTATTAACCTGTTCCTTCTATATTTACAGTCAGGTCAGAAGTCACACAAAACTAGGTTGTATTCATGCAGATGCATTTGAATTTATAAGCTTTCTAAGCACTAGCCCTTCATCAGGTTTTTACATCCTTCTAGATCTACCAGCGCACAAATCCTCAGATTCACTCTTTGCCCTCCTTTTTGACAGGATCCCACTGTACTCTTCTGAGACTAGTGACAATGTAAAGTCACTTCTGTCCAGTATGTCGTCGCTTTCCGGTTTCCAGAAGTCTATCACGTGTTTCACGGGTCATGGAGAAATGTCACTAATTTATTGGAAGGTCTGAGATTCCTGAATATCGAAATTGATTCTTTTTTAAATTTCAGGATGCTGGGTTATGTCCTTTTCACGCAGTGTCAGAGAGTGATTCGCAAAAAAAACAATTATTCAGTTTCCTCCTGAAGAAAACTGACAGCAACTACTGGCAAACGACCATGCCACAGTTTATACCATTCTCGTCTCGAAATAATGCCAATTTAAATATCACTACAAAGCATAAACATTTTTCATGATGCCCCATTAAGAGCAACAACAATCAGTCTTAATGTTTACCAGAAGTATAATGTGACTCAACCTATGAGCAGAAGTTATCATATATCATAATTCAATGGTGGTCGATCACAGGATTTGGTGTGGGGATGGAGAGATTTCCAACCATTTAACTCTAGCATCTCCACTGCTGGCTGCAGTTTGAACCATAATGAGCTGGGTTTTCATCAAGTAACAAACCATAAAAAACCACAGACCACAGAGAGAGGATTTAACAGCCCAGCAACTGAGCTACTGTTTCGTGAAAAAAAACTATCCACTAATGGAAAGGATGCAAATTGCTCTGGATGAGTCTGGTTCCAGTTGAATTCAAGGAGATTAAAACATATGGAATAGAGCAGTCTGATTAGAGCTGCTCACCAACAGCCTATAACTTACACTTCTTCCAACAACAACACACAGTGATGACAGAGTGTATAAACCCACCAACTAAGGCAGCAGATAGACATGAACACCAATACATGCCATTTCACTCATCATCCTTCTTATAACCAAAGCTGTGTTACATCACCTTCACTGAGACAGTTATCCCTCCAGTACATGCGTCCACATCACACTGACTATCCTTAACAATACAGAAACCATCAGTTTCTCTCAGAAAAATAGGTAAGTGAACGAAATGTGCATTTGCCAGAAGCATTCACATCTTATAGTTCAGTGTCGATAGATCGAGGGCTTTGGTATGGTGATGGAAAGATTTATAGCCATTTACCTCTGTCATCTCCATTGCTGGTTGCAGCTTGAACTTTAATGAACTGAGTTATCACCAAGTTACAAACCACCATAAACAAAACTGTCCTCATCTTCCACAGACTTCCACAGGATGAGGATCAGATGGCTGAAGTGGAATATTCTACATTCCGACTTGGAGAGGTCGCTTATTTATATTCGGACAACTGTCAGTGACCATGTGTTCTTGAGATCTCCTGGTCTGTTTCTCATTTGTGTTTGGCTTTGGAAATTTGACTCGGTTAGCAATTAACGACCTTTCCAATCAAATGTGTGTGCGTATTTAAGCATCAAGCCATGACTTCACACAGGACTTCGACCGATGCATTTTGCCAAATATACAAACAGATTGATTATAACTTACTAATGTTATGTCACTAGGTACATCCATATGCAGATTCGCACAGACACTTCAAGCTTGCTTTTGGTACTGCCCTTTTGATTCCCACTGACATTAATCATCTCAGTGGTGACAGAGCAACATTATTCGAAAATCAAGAAATGTGAATAAGTTGCTAACTGGGCGTTAAAATCGGGAATATTGATTTTTTTATTTATGATTATTATATTTTATTGGCCATGTGGCTTGAAGCCCACAGAAGAAATGTGTTTGACTCTAAACATCAATTTGATTTCTCTCCAGAGGTGCTGACAGACTGCAGGTTTTGTCCAGCATTTTCTGCTATTACGTTTCAACATGTGCCATATGTGGTACAGAGAGGCAATGCTTTTGGAGTGGACGTTAAAATTCTGTATTAAATTCGCAGTTAAAGGCATAGCAATTAATGCAACAGCGATTAAAATGGAGGATGTGAAAGTCCTGCTGAACTGTTTCAGCACAATCAGTGGTACGAACACTCATACTCAATAACCAACGCTGCCCACAGTTCCACTTCTGAAATGCAATTTCTTATTTTCTGACTGAGGTTACCATGGAATACAGTTCTTCTCAATATATCGCTTCACCTGAGGTGTAGCGGACCTCACGTTTAACCAGCACCAGTCACCCCTCTCAGATCAGAAAGCAGCTTTGTCGTCCTCTGGAGCCATTGTAACATTAACTTACAACTGTTATCTGATCCAATATCGTTTCAACAAATTTTGCTTCTAAGCAGTTGCAGTTCCTTTAATGACGGGCTCTTCAGTGTTGCGAAAAGCCCCCAAAGTGGTAAACTCCAGATTACTTCCAGTCCCATCTTCCTGTGAGTGTAGAAATCGGAGAATTGGAAAATGACCCAGGTGGCTGGGAGGTTGGTATAAAAGAATGAACATCCTATTTCTAGGGGAATCTAACTGGAACCGGAGACCTGATGCATGTAGGAACTGATGGTCAAACCTGGAGGAGCATAGAGATAAACATCCTCGCCAGCAGCTTTGCTCGTGTTACTGCTGAGGGTGAAAGTGGACTGACAAAGGCTTAGGAATCTAAAGGAAAATTCGAAGCAAGGATAGGGTGGGAGAAAATTACTGAATTATTCTTTATTTTCAGAGAAAGCATGAGGTAAAAAGTATTCACTGAAGAAGATTATTGCAGCAGCAAAGCCAATAATTTGTAGACATTGATAGAGACGTGATGTCATGATATAATGGCATATTTTAGCTCCTTTCGTACTCTCGGCCATTTCGCTCAGTCTTGTTTTTGAATGTGTCTTGCCCCTCCTGCCGCGAAAATATACTGAACAAAAAGTTTTCCATCGTTACTGTTTACAGTCATAGAGATCTACAGCAGAGAAAAACGTCTGTCAGCACATATTGTCACACAGGTCGAAAACAAAGACCTACAAATTCTATCATTATTTGCCATCATTTGACTCACAGCCTTCAATGCCTTGGCATTGCAAATGTAAATCTAAATAGTTCCTCAATATTACAATGAGTTCATGAATTCCAGATTTCCACCAGCCTCTGAGGGAAAGATGTTCCTCTCATTTCCTGGAGGCCTTCTGTCTAGTACTTTACGTCAATGCACCCGATCATTGACACCTTCCTTTTACTTAGCTGTTTCTCTGAATTTACTATAATCACAGCTGCCTCGACGAGGGCAATATTTATTTCAACTTCTGTTCTTCTTGCATGAAGTTAAAACCTGCCCGAGTAGCTTAATGCTTCTTGCTAGTTACTCATGTCTATTTATCTTTGTCAATATCTTATAACTCACTCGTAGATTTTACACTGCTGTCAAACATGAGACTTATTTTTGTTTTGTATAATGATCTGAATCACTTCCTTGCATCATCTACAACAGTGAACTGCCTTCTTTCAAGAAGGTGCGACTTTGCATTCCTTGTATTTGCTTTATTATTGAAACAAATGGATGCCCGAAGTTAACCATTAGTCAGACAACGCCAGGTTTTGGTTGAAGGGCAGTCCCTTCTTCAGGTGAAGGCATCTTGACCTGACGAACGAGCAGCCCTCCAAATGCTTGCGATTTGAAGTAAGCCTGTTGGACGATAACCCGGTGTTGTCTAACTTCCAAGTTTGTTCACTCCAGTCCAACACCAGCACCTCCAAATCATGCTTGATGTTAAGCATGACTGGCACACATCTTTTCTCCGACACTGAATAATATAACAAAATGCTTTGAATTTCATGTCAACTCTCAATAAGAAAATGAACAAATGCTGAACATCATTCTTTTGTCAAAATTTGAGTTTCATCTTGTTTTGAATTGTTTTGAATGCACGTCCATTGATCATCCTGTTGGAATGATTAACATGGATGTGACAGCATCTACGCATTCAAAAAGCCAATCTTGACTGACAAAGAGAAGATTATCTGACATTTGAGTATCTCCAATAATGGTTAGATTAGGAGTCTCCAGAGTCAGGTTTCTGCAGATATCAATTCTCAATTTCTGCATTTCTTGCAATAATATATATACAGTATATTTTTTAAAAGCAAAAAGTAATACTGAAGAGTATTCAAATGGTCACTCTCTTTTTTGTCAACTCATATTTGAAAATTAAAATTTGGTGTACTGGAGTTAGGAGGTCATGTTGCGGCTGTACGGGACATTGGTTAGGCCACTGTTGGAATATTGCGTGTGCTTCTGGTCTCCTTCCTATCAGAAAGACGTAGTGAAACTTGAAAGGGTTCAGAAAAGATTTACAAGGATGTTGCCAAGGTTGGAGGATTTGAGCTCTAGGGAGATGTTTAATAGGTTAGGGCTCTTTTCCATGGAGCGTCGGAGGCTGGGGGGTGGGGGGGTGGTTTATAGAAGTTTACAAAATCATGAAGGGCATGGATAGGGTAAATAGACAAGTCTTTTCCGTGCGGTGGGGAGTCCAGAACTAGAGGGCATAGGTTTAGAGTGAGATATAAAAGAGACCTAAGGGGCAACGTTTTCACGCAGAAGGTGGTGTGTGTATGGAATGAGCTGCCAGAGGGGGCTAGTACAATTGCAACATTGAAAAGGCATCAGGATGGCTATATAAGTAGGAATGGTTTGGTGGGAAAAGGGGCAGGTGTTGGAGTTGGGATTAGACTGGGTTGGGATATCTGGTCGGCATGGATGAGTTGGACTGAAGAGTCTGTTTCTGTGCGAGATATCTCTGTGACTCTGACTCTAAATATTGGCCTTGCCATGAATAATTAGAAACAAATTCTGGAGAGCTATCGTGAGAAGCCAATTGATCAAAGCAGGGAAACCTAACACTTAGCCTCAGCAAGGGTGGAGAGAATGCATTCAGCATGCAGTTGGACACCACAAGATAGATCATGGAAGGACATTGAAGAGCATAGAGTTAGTGAGAGTGGACAGAGCACTCCTGATGGGCAAGAAGAAAATTAATAAATGCAGAACAAGACGCTACATAGAGTCTTTGAGAACAGTAACAGTATCACCAAGGTCAAAGAACATCAGAGAAATGGCGATAATATACGGGGAAGAGCGAATATACAGATGATTGATCCTTTGTAAAGGGACATGCAGGTACCGTCACAACGATTAAAAATTTTGAATAAGTAAAGGAAGTTTTGGCAGGGCTATGGGCCCAGCACAGGCAGACGTTTAGTTTGGGAATACATTTGGGATGATTTATTTGGATTGAAGGGTGTGTTTCCTTGTTGTCTAAACGAATATTGATGAAAGATTACATATTAACCTTTCATTAAAATTTACAGCTAAATGACATATGTCCAAATCATTACAAAGGTGGTGCAAAGAACCACAACAAAAAGTGAACTAAGATTTTTTTTAAATCAGGTTGGAGAAATACCTCCAAAGTAATTTATCAGTAATTTTCTTAAGGGCATCTGAACCATGTCATAAATACTGTTGTAAGGCTCTATTTTAATCACTCTATTCATAATGACCTTGTTTTCTGGCACACATTGTCAGAATTCTGTTATTGCTTCCCTATTTCTATATCCCTCTCTATTTCTGAAGACACTCTTCAAATCTATTTCCTGGATGAATTTTTTTCCACTCATATGGAACTTGTGCTTTAATACTCACGTCTTGTATTTACAAAGAAAAGAAATTAATCAGGAACACTCCTTGGGACCATATCATTAACTGTATAAGTCCTGCTAAGATGTGCTTTACCAAAGTGCAGCACCTCACATTTGTATAAATTAAACTAGATCTGGCACTTCTCAGCCCATTGGCCCATCTGATCAAGATCTCATTGTAATCTGACTAACTATACCTCTTGTGCCCAGATCCAAGTCATTTATATAAATGATGAAAAATAGTAGACCCAGCACCGATCCTTGTGACACTCCACTGGTCACAGGCCTCCAGTCTGAAAAGCAACCCTCTACCACCGCCCTCTGTCTTCTACCTTTGAGCCAGTTCTGTCACCAAATAGCGAGATCTCCCAGTATTCCATGAGTTCTAAACTTTCTAACCAGTCTCCCATGGGGAACCTTGTCGAATGCTTTACTAAGTACAATGAATTGGAAAGCTGATTCCAGAGGGGAATTGAGACTGATGACTCTCTCGCCCCACCCTAGTTGAATGCTATTCTTTTACTTTCAGTTTATTAAATTTACGTGATTATCTTACGGTTAAGATATCTAGTCTATTGCAGTATAATCATTAAAAAATGTTGAGTCCTGATTTGTCAGGAATTTATTGTGTAAAGTGCAATTTATCGTGTAAATGGGAAAATGTGCATTTTATCAAATTCACATTAAAAGCCACTTCCCGATCGCAGTGTGAAACTTAATCTCAGTTAGCGAATATTAGCCACATATTCAAGTAATTAAATATTCTGGTTTCACAAAATGCTAAACAGTTTCTAGATTTTTCCACTAAGTTAGAGAACATACCTAATTTTTCATTTCCTTTCTCGTACTAACAGCTTCCTCGTACTAACATCTTATCATTGGCATGTGGTGGAATATGAAATCAATATACATCTGGAACCAGCGGTATAATGATGATGATTGCCGGGAAAAGTCCATCAGCTTCGCGAATATCCTTTTGGGAAGGAGACTACCATCCTTACCTGGTCTGGCCAACATGTGACTCCAGACCCACAATAATGTGATTTACACTTAACTGCCCTCTGGGCAATTAGGGATGGGAAATAAATGCTGTAATTGCCAACGACACCCACATCCCATGGAGGAACTTTAAAACAAAATAAGCAAGTAGGTGTAAGTGCCCACTCGGAAGCCTCATTATAAACACACATCAGGGAATAATAGTGTATCTTGGAACCAATGTGGAAATGAGATTTCCACAACATAAATTGCATTGTGTGGAAGTGGAGGAATTACATATTCGCATTCTTGAAGGACATTAGTTAATTACTTGGATTAGTGCCATCATTTTACATCTATGATGTTTTATATTTGCAAAATTCCAGACTTGTTTGCATGTGGGTTTTGAATCCCTAACTGCTTGTCCCATTCTGTAAGACAATAGACAATACACAATAGGCGCAGGAGTAGGCTATTCTGCCCTTCGAGCCTGCATCACCATTCAATGTGATCATGGCTGATCATCCTTAATGAGTATCCTGTTCCTGCCTTATCTCCATAACCCTTGATTCCTTGAGAGTTCTATCCAATTCTTTCTTAAATGAATCCAGACACATGGCCTCCACTGCCCTCTGGGACAGAGCATTCCACACGGCCACCATTCTCTGGGTGAAGAAGTTTCTCCTTATCTTTGTCCTAAATGGTCTACCCGGTATTTTTAAGCTTTGTCCTCGGGTTTGGCACTCACCCATCAGTGGAAACATGTTTCATGCCTCCAGAGTGTCCAATCCTTTAATAATCTTATATGTCTCAATCAGATCCCCTCTCAGTTTTCTAAACTCAAGGGTATACAAGCCTAGTCACTCCAGTCTTTCAGCGTAAGGTAGTCCCGCCATTCCAGGAATTGACCTCGTGAACCTACGCTGCACTCCCTCAATAGCCAGAATGTCTTTCCTCAAATTTGGAGACCAGAACTGCACATAATACTCCAGGTGTGGTCTCACCAGGGCCCTGTACAGCTGCAGACGAACCTCTTTGCTTCTATACTCAATCCCTCTTGTTATGAAAGCCAGCATGCTATTAGCCTCCTTCACTACCTGCTGTACCTGCATGCTTACCTTCATTGACTGGTGTACAAGAACACCCAGATCTCTTTGTTCTGCTCCTTTACCGAAATTGATTGCATTTAGGTAGTAATCTGCCTTCCTGTTCTTGCCACCAAAGTGGATAACCATACATTTATCCACATTAAACTGCATCTGCCATGCATCTGACCACTCACCTAACCTGTCCAGGTCACCCTGTAATCTCCTAACATCCTCCTCACATTTCACCCTGCCACCCAGTTTAGTATCATCAGCAAATTTGCTCATGTCATTACTAATACCATCTTCTATATCATTAATATATATTGTAAAAAGCTGCGGTCCCAGCACTGATCCCTGTGGTACCCCGCTGGTCACTGCCTGCCATTCCAAAATGGAGCCATTTATCACTACTCTCTTTTTCCTGTCAGCCAAACAACTTTCAATCCAAGTTAGTACTTTGCCCCCAATACCATGCGCCCTAATTTTGCTCATTAACCTCCTATGTGGGACTTTATCAAAAGCTTTCTGAAAGTCCAGGTACACTACATCTACTGGATCTCCATCGTCCATCTTCAGAGTTACATCCTCAAAAAATTCCAGAAGATTAGTCAGGCATGATTTCCCCTTCTTAAATCCATGCTGACTCTGACCTATCCTGTTACTACTATCCAGATGTGTCGTAATTTCATCCTTTATAATAGACTCCAGCATCTTTCCCACCACTGAGGTCAGACTAATTGGTCTATAATTTCCTTCTTTCTCTCTCCCAGCTTTCTTAAAAAGTGGTATACATTAGCCACCCTCCAATCCGCAGGAACTGATCCTGAATCTATTGAACTCTGGAAAATAATCACCAACGCATCCATGATTTCTCGAGCCACCTCCTTCAATACCCTGGCATGTAGACTATCAGGCCCCGGGGATTTATCAACCTTCAGACCTAACAGTCTCTCCAACACCAATCCTTGACAAATATAAATTGCCTTCAGTTCTGGTCCTTCAGCCACTGTTACCTCAGGGACATTGCTTGAGTCTTCCCCAGTGAACACAGATCGGAACTACCAATTCAATTCTTCCCTGTTCTGTATTCCCCTGTTTCTGTCTTCAACGGCCTATTTTAATCGTAACCATTTTTTTGCCTTTCACATAACTAAAAAAGCTTTTACTATCCTCCTTTATATTTTTGGCCAGTTTACCTTCGTACCTCATTTTTTCTCTGCAGAAGACCTGCAGAAACTTATAAGACCAGCTCGAAGTCAGAATGTTTATTTTCGGTGGGAAGTTGGCCAGAAATATAGCTTTTCTGATATCAGCAAGCACGTTCCAATAATGCATGTGAATCAGCGGGTAGGCCCACGCTGTTTTTTTGTTGTTGTTGCATTCAATACTTGGTGACCCACATACAGAGAGACCAAATGCTTGGTCAGAATGCAGATCACATATGATAACAATGTCATTGTAAAAATAAAACTTTACTTTTAAGCGATAGTCAATGATTATCGGTTTTCTGGTCATAGGAGAGAAAGTCAAACGACATTCCAAAAGCTTATTAAAGTCATGAGTTTTGTTTAAGCGCAGCAGTCTATTTTCAGTGGCAAGGTGACTGCTAACTAGAGGGCAAAGGATTATACTGTTGAGAATGAAACCATGGTCAACATTGCAAACCCTAAAGGACGATGTGAGAAGCGAAACATAACAAAGCAGATGACAAAAGAGTCGAGGGCAGGGATGTATCTCAGCCACGCAGGTGGAAATAGGTCCACAATAAATGCTATCTTCTTTTTTATGCCTTTAAGCAATATTCAATCCAATGTGCATTGTTGGAGCAAACAACACAAATTGGCTGCAGTGTGTCAGATTTCCAGGGCATACTGTGATAATTCACAAATCTGAATTCGATTGTCCCGTCACCTCCGTGATCTCTACCATGAAGTGCACCGTCACATCACAACCAAATTCCAATATGTGTTGCGTTGAACATACGTCACTATTTCTTCAACATTATTCATTTAACATATGGCTCCATAAGTATCATAGTTTCAAGTACCTTTCCTACTTTCCAAGCACTATATTCAATACATATTGTGCTAAACCTGATTTGTAAGCCTCACGATTTTCTGTACGTGACTTTTGGCAAGTTTACCATAATTCTCGTTCAGTCTTTGTTCCCCTCACTAGTAGCTAAAACAGCAACAGATGAGTGACCTTTCTCTTGGAACTCATGATCTACATATTACATATTAGCAGAGCTGGCAGCTATTTGATCACCTATTTCATACTTATTGATTCAGCCTGCGCCTTTAACCTTGTACATTATGTTCGTTTAGCTGTTCAACATGTTTGAGACCATGTTTTGGGAATGAGCCCAGTCGACAAAACAGTGACGATAATCAGTTGAGTAATTTCTAAAAGAGTTGATGCATTTGAACAATGGTAAATGACATCTGATCATTGGAATATACATTTACCGTATTGCAAGTTTTAATTTTTACATGTATATATAATTCTGTTTGGTAAATAGTATCTGAATACGCATGAAAAGATTTAGTTAATATTAATACCTGAAAGTCAATTCGATGATAGTGAGAAGGGACAAAGTTACCGAGTTTGTGGGAATGTGTACATCACTGGAAAAGATGAACAGTTCGACCAAAGAGTAGACACTGACACAACAACCACATCTTTAATGTGTTCCGATATTTGATAATTGTGTGAAAAAGGAGCAGAGTTCTCATAGATGCAATCTATTCTGTGAAGATTTTCCACCTCCTGCCAATATCCTACTTACACGCCACACTGCAGTATTTCACTGAACTTACATCAGCAATAGCAGCCTCGTCTTAACCTGTGTGATAAAGAAGGACAACAGTACTAACAGCTGTCATGTCCCAGAAGACCATGGGATCCTATCCCATAAGACAGAAACGACTGGAAGATTTCATTCGTTTGCAGGAGGCACATGAAATAGGTGCACACTTACACATTGTATATGAATTATTAAAGTCATAGCTTATAGCAGCAGCTGAACGAGAAACAAAATAGTTTTATTTTTCAGATTTATGGAAACGTTTTTAATGTTGGAAACATTGTCTCCAGTTCAACGACTGTAGCTATACAAACATTATTTACGATAAATGTAAGCTTGTTTTTGTTCAAAACATGGATTTACTCCAACAATCCTTGC
Organism: Chiloscyllium punctatum; assembly: GCF_047496795.1. Classification (NCBI taxonomy): domain Eukaryota; kingdom Metazoa; phylum Chordata; class Chondrichthyes; order Orectolobiformes; family Hemiscylliidae; genus Chiloscyllium; species Chiloscyllium punctatum. The sequence continues at coordinate 52,646,729 of NC_092768.1, read as the reverse complement.
ATTTAAAACTGCTATTTTCAAATTTTAGGCCAGCTATAAACAAACACGCATACAACATATTCAATATTTCCAGAATTATCCACTGTTATGCAGTTGAAGACCTTCAAGAGCGAGGGAGTGCTGTTTGCACTGAAAGCTTACAAGCAAATGTCATATGACTAGCTAAAGAAACTCAGAACGTACTGAAACATTGACAATATGTAACATTTGGCTGCGAACTAGATACCTGAGTTGTTTTGACAAGAATTTAATTCTAATCAATCAGTTTAACTTATGCTCCAGGCTACTCACACCCAATTGAGTTTGAATTTATTGTTTTTGCAAACCTTGCACCAATGAGATAATCCGATGTTCAGGGCATAAAGAAGCAGGCAATTTGAAAGTTAGACAGAGAATAAACTGCCATGAAAAGAGACTGCCATTCAAAACACCTTTTTCATAGCAGACATCTTTGCAGGAAAAGAGAGAAGACAAACCAGGGAGAACCTTCAGCCAAGGAAGAAGGACATTGGAGATGACAGCCACTCTGTGGTTGTGAAGTTTAGTTAATGCAATTTCAATAACTGTTTTCTCCAGTTGGATTGTTGCCCATGCCACGTACTCGTGAGGTGAGGAATAGGTAGAGAGATGAGTTGAACACGTGGCTACAGGCATGGTGCAGGAGGGAGGGATTCGGATACCTGGATAATTCGGACTGTTTCTGGGGTAGGTGGGACCTTTAAAAACAGAACCTGGGATCTGAACCAGAGGGGTACCAATATCCTGTGGGTGAAGTTTGTTCATGCTATTCGGGAGGGTTGAAAGTTATTCAGCAGGGGATGGGAAACTAAATTGTAGTTCCAATGTCCAGGAGGTTAAGAGTAGTGAAGTCAGAAATAAGGTTTCAAGATCGCAAGAGGGCACCAGCAAGAAGGAAATTGGTTTGAAGAGTGCCTAATTGAAACGCAGGAGCATCTGAAATAAGGTAGGTGGACTGGCTGGATAGCTTGGTACTTGGAACTTCGATGTTGTGGCCATTTCGGAGACAAGGATAGAGCAGGGACAGGAATGTTATTGTGGGTTTCAGAGTTTAGATGTTTCAGGAGGATCAGAGAAGATGGTAAAGGGGAGAGGTGTGGCAATGTGAATCAAGGATTGTATTATGTTGGCAGAAAGGAAGTTTGAGGACGAGTCTACTGAGATAGTATGGGCTGAGGTTAGAAACAGGAAAGGAGAGATCACACTGTTGGGAACTTCCAAAAGGCATCTGAATAGTTCCAGAGATGTTGAGAAAATGATTGTAAAGCCGATTGTCAATCGGAGCGAGAGTGACAGGTTAGTTGTTAAGGGAGAATTTAACTTTCCAAATGTGGACTGGGAATACTATAGTTCAAGTACTTCAGATGGGTCACATTTTGTCCAATGTGTGCAGAATGGCTTCCTTACACAGTATGTCAACAGGTCAAAAAGGGCCAAGACCACATTGGATTTGATACTGGGTAATGAAACCAGCCAGCTGTTAGATTTGGAGGTAGGTGAGCACTTTGGTGAAAGTGACCAAAATTCAGTTATGTTTGCTTTAGCTATGTAGAGGGGTGGGTATATACTGCAGGGCAACAGTTATAGTTGGGGGAAAGGCAATTATGATGCCATTAGGCAAGATTTAGGATGCAAGGGATGGGGAAGGAAACTGCAAGAAATGGGCATAATTGAAATGTGGAGCTTATTCAAGAAACAGCTACGGTGTGTCCTCGATCAGTATGTATCTGTCAGGTAGGGAGGAAGTGGTCGAGCGAGGGATCCATATTTTCCAAAGAAGTTGAAGCTCTTGTCAAGAGGAAGAAGAAGGCTCATGTTGGGATGAGATGTGAAGACTCATTTCAGGCGTTTGAGAGCTAAGGTTAGCCAGACAAAAACCTAAAGAGAGAACAAAGAAGCGCCAGGAGGGGACGTGAGAAGTCGTTGGCAGATAGGATTATGGAAAATCCGAATACTTTCTATGGGTAAATCAGGAACAAAAGAATGATGAGAGGAATATTAGGGCCAATCAATGATAGTAGTGGGAAATTGTGCCTGGAGTCAGAGGAGATGGGAAGCACGAAATGAATATTTTCGATCAGTATTAACATTGGAAAAAAACAATTTTGTCTCAGAGACTACTGAGATACAGGCTACTAGACTAGATGGGATCGGGTTCACAAGGAGGAAGTGTTAGCAATTCTAGAAAATGTCAAAATAGATAAATCCCCTGAGACGGATGGGATTTATCTTCTGATTCTTTGGTAAGCCAGAGAGGAGATTGCAAAGCCTTTGGCTTTGACCTTGACACCACATCAATGGTTTTCCCTCATCCATCTGTTTGGTCGCGTTCTCAAGTGATAGGTCGTCCCTCACAAACTGTATTGAGTTCTTTGAGAAGATGACCAAACAGGCAGATGAGGGTAAAGCAGTTGATATGGTGCATATGGACTCCAGTAAGGCGGTTGATAAGGTTCCCCACGGTTGGCTATTGCACAAAATACGGAGACATGGGATTGAGGATGATTTAGTGGTTTGGATCAGAAATTGGCTAGCTGAAAGAATACAGAGGGTGGTAGTTGATGGGAAATGTTCATCCTGGAGTGCATTTACTCGTGGTGTACCCCAAGGATCTGTTTTGGGACCACTGTTAATCGTCACTTTTTAATAAATGACATGGATGAGGGTGTTGAAGAATGGGTTGTAAATTTGTGGATAACACTAAGGTCAGTAGAGTTGTGCATAGTGCCAAACGATGTTGTCAGATATAGATGGTCATAGATAAGCTGCAGAGCTGGGCTGAGAGGTGGAAAATGGAGTTAAATGCAGAGAAGTGTGAGGTAATTCACTTTGGAAGGAACAACAGGAATAATGAACACTGGGCTTATGGTAAGATTCTTGGTAGTGTAGATGAGAGAGATCTTGGTTATCGTGTACATAGATCCCTGAAAGATGCCACCCTGATTGATAGGGCTGTTAAGAAGGCATGCAGTGTGTTAGCTTTTATTGGTAGAGGGATTGTGTTTTGGAACCTTGAGATCATGCTGCAGCTGTACAAAACGCTGGTGCGGCCGCACTTGGCGCATTGCAAAAAGTTCTGGTCACTGCATTATAGAAAGGATGTGGAAGATTTGGAAAGGATTCAGGGTAGATTTATTAGGATGTTACATGGTAGGGAGGGAATGTCTTCTGAAGTAAGGCTGAGGAGCTTAAGCTGTTTTCGTTAGAGTGAAAAAGGCTGAGAGGTGACTTAATTGAGATATATTAACTAATCGTGGAGTTAGGTAGGGTGGACGGTGAGAACATTATACCTCGGATGGTGATGACACGCAGGAACATATCTTTCAATTGATGAGCGTAGAATGTACTACCCGCAACAGTAGTAGACTTGCCAACTTTACGGGTATTTAAATGGTCTTTAGATTGACTTATAAATGAAAATGGAATAGTGTAGGTGAGATGGGTTTCAGATTGCTTTCAGAGTTCGGCACAACATCAAGGGCAAAAGGGCCTGTACTGTTCTGTAATGTTCTATGGTCTATGTGTTGACCCTCTGTTTAGCCCCACGCACAAATCCATTAACACACGTTCCCCAGAATATTATACTGATCCACACAACTAGTCTGGGTTGCCCTGTCAAAACTTAAATCAGAATTACACCCTACCCTCTGCTGGCCAACTTAAGATCACAGGAAACACAAGGCAACATGGTCTAATCTTAATGCACCAAATTTCTACTTATACCTTCTGACATCTAGCTAACTTGCAGACACACCGAAAACCCACTTAACTGTCCATTATCTCTGAAAGCTAAATGGTCCCGACTACAGCACGGAGAACAGTAATACATCTCAGATCACGTCTATCATGATATCAACGAACCTTAAAATCATATTATCACACTGCTTATCCATGGTCTCACTCACCTGTCACCTACCAATTCACCCACTGCCATCCAATTAGTAAAGCACATTTCACCCTACCAATCTCCCACCTCGCGACAAGGTGTTCAGGTTCAAAAGTGGTAATTTCTCTCAAATGGCTGGTCCAAAACTAGAAAGGAATGTTGAGGGACATTCTGAGGTGTATTGAGGTAATAGTTACTAATATCATTCTAAATAGACAAGAAAGTGGGCGGCACGGTGGCACAGTGGTTAGCACTGCTGCCTCACAGCGCCTGAGACCCGGGTTCAATTCCCGCCTCAGGCGACTGACTGTGTGGAGTTTGCACGTTCTCCCCGTGTCTGCGTGGGTTTCCTCCGGGTGCTCCGGTTTCCTCCCACAGTCCAAAGATGTGCAGGCCAGGTGAATTGGCCATGCTAAATTGCCCATAGTGTTAGGTAAGGGGTAGAGGTAGATGTAGATGTAGGGGTATGGTGGGTTACGCTTCGGCGGGGCGGTGTGGACTTGTTGGGCCGAAGGGCCTGTTTCCACACTGTAAGTAATCTAATCTAATCTAAAGTCTCATCTGGAATTTAAATGCGCAGTAATGGTAAATGACACGCATTAGGTCAGAAAGACGTCAGTTTCCCAGACCATCGACAAAAAGATTAGTATTATGATTCCTGGGGTTGAATGCATTTTATTGAAAATTCATACCAAAATTTAGCTTCTCCACTCACTGAATTACTAAAGAAATGCAAGAAGTTTCAGTGGACTGTCAGAAGGCATTTTTTCAGCCTGAAAGTTGTGTTAACCACTGTCCAAGTGTTAACCACACCTAGTTATGCAAAGCAGTTTAAGGTGGCTATCAATGCCAGAGATGTTGGTGTCGGTGTTGTTTTCCTGTAGGAGTATGATGATAAGATAGAAAAATCTATTGGGTATTTCTCCAGAACGTTGATTGTTTATCAGCAGAAATGTTCAACCGTTGAGAAGGAGACGTTGAGTGTGGCATTACACCTTTTCAACTAATGTATCTGAGACAGCCATATAGACTGATCATGACCCATTGAAGTTTGTGGAAATTTTAAAGACAAAAATTCCAGACTGTTTAGATGGAGCTTGTTGTTACAACCATTCAATTTGAAAGTTTTGCACGTAGTAGAACGAAAAAACATGATGGCCCACACATTGTCGAGACTTGGACGAGAAATGGAAGAATTCGATGGCGGGAGTAAAACAGAATGTAATGGAATTTAGAATACATGTTTGCATGTTTATCGTCAATGTAATGTGTAATGTGTTGCAGTGTACAAACAATTTAAGATTAAGGGGTTTTAAAATGAAGCAGTCTTTGGATATTGATGGTTGATGGGGGAAATGTGACGATGTTGCTCAATTAACGAAGTTATGTTGTCCTTGATTTTTTTTTAGAAGGGTCGGAAACGCAGAGATTCTGGGAGGTGTGTTTTTCATGTGTTTTAGAAGTAATTTGATTATAGCTAACAGATACGATCTCAGGCAAAAGGTTTTCAAGCTTTTAAAGGCAACATTTGTACAATGAAGGGAGAGTGGCCAGTTCTCCCAGCTCAGCTTCACTCTGGTTTGATTTGGTTTTGACTTTAGCAAGCAGTCAGTTTTGACGTGCTGGTCAAAGAAACGATTGCATGGAGGAGGGAGTTGCATGCTGAATCTCTCTGCTACCTCTTTCTCTCTCTCTCTCTCTCTCTCTCTCTCTCTCTCTCTCTCTCTCTCTCTCTCTCTCCTGTAAGATCTTGTGGGTGAATTTACCTTATTTGCCATTGTGGTGTTAATGGGAATGTTGAAAAAACTTGAAACAACATCATGAAGTTGCCAGAGAGATGACTGGGTTTTTAAATAGTTGTTATTCTATTTTTTGTCCCTTTTGTTTGTGTTTCATTTGGTAATCTTAAAAAAAAATTCTGTTTTTGTAAAATCTCACTGGCTGGGCCAGCTGCATAATATCTGGAATACCCACTTTACATCTGCTGAGAAAAACTACCAAAGGTAAGGTCTGGAGTACTTTCTTGAAATGTTTTGAGGGCGTTTGTTTTGGTCTATAACAATAGCTCCTTGGAAGTGGTGTCGCCGGTAGACAGGATCATAATGAATGCATTCATTGGTCAGTGTATTGAGGATGGATGTTGTTTTTTAGCTGTACAAAATATTGGTGAGACCAGTTTTAGAATACTGCATGCAATTCTAGTCGTCTTGTTATAGGAAGCGTGTGTTTTCCCTGGAGCATTGGAGGCTGATGGGTAACCTTATCTAGGTTTATAAAATCTTGAGGGCATAGATAAGGTGAATAGCTAAGTTCTTTTTTCCCAATGTAAAGGAATCCAAAACTTTCAATTGAAAGGGGGAAGATTTAAAATAGAATTGTGGGACAACGGTTTCACAACCAGGCTCGTGTGTATATGGAAAGATCTGTCAAAGGAAGTGGTGGAGGCCAACATAATTATAATACTTAAAAAACATTTCGATAGCAACATGGGTAGAAGGTGTTTGGAGGGATATAAGCCAAATGCTAGCAATTGGGACTAATTCTTTTTTAGGGTATCAGGTTGGTGTGGACCAATTAAACTGTGTGACTCTATGAGTCGACTGTCTATTTCTTGTGTCTGTCCTTGTCTCTATGCCTGTGCATGTGGCTACTGCAAAATGCTACAATTCCAAATGAAGTGACCTACTCAAAGGCAATTATAAAATGCACCAGAGGTCCAGTGTCCCCCTATGGTTCTCCTCTACCTCTACCGACAGGCACGGTATGTAGAGGCAGAGATTAACACCACCAGTTTTTCCTCTACCTCCATAGTTTCTTCAGACTAGACCCTTTACAGGAAACATTTCCTACTCTTATTCCATTTGCCTTTATGTAGTTCCTGATCTTCGTTTTCCCAAGCCTGAATCGTTCACCTTACTAGCCACAAGTCATTATGTGTATCATGTTTGGAGTCAAAATCTCTTGCACCTTCTTTCCCCATTCCAAAGCTTGTACTACTAAATACCTAACCAAATAAAGCGATCCTGTCCACTTAACCTGTTGTGATCCATATCCCCAAAAACCGCTGAGTAAAATGAGCACACAACTTGTTTGCATATCCAGTCTGATCTTCCCTTTTGATTACCTACACTCATTTCAACTTTCTACTGGATGGCCCCAGTTGTAACTCATCCGCACTTAGTATAGCTTCATTCACATCTTCTGATACCCCTCCCCCTTCACACTGAGGAGTGGATGAAGCAGACAGAATCGCAACTTTCACACATGTATGAGCAATAATTTTGCTTTTTCTCTACCATCAAGCCAATGTCATTGCTGACGAGTGATTTCAAAAAAGACAGAAGGATCTGAAATGTGTTCAAAACAACATGACCAACCCTCCAGTCCTCCAGCATCTCACCTGTGTTTAAGGATGCTACAAAGATATGTGTCAGGGTCCCGGCTATTTCCTATCTCGCCTCCCTCAGCAACCTCGGATATGTCTCATCCGGTCCTGGGATTTATCCACCTTAGTATCCTTTAGACTACCCAACACATCTCCCCACCTTATGTCAATGTGATCCAGAGTAAAGCAGTATGACAGAACACTTCCAGAAATAACAAAATGGCAACAGTATCACATTAGTAAATTGTTAATACTATTTAATATTTGAAAGAATATTTAAAGAAATTAAATACTTGAATTTATTGAAAACTCGATAAAACACTAAAGAGTACTGATGTGCTGTTTTTGGATATTTGAATTGGAGCTTCATATTACTCTGTGAATAAACAGATTGCTGTCAATGGATATCGTTTCGACTGTAAACAGCAATAACAAAAGTAGAAAAATTCCAGACTGAATTTAATCAGGTTGTCGATGTTTATGTCGAAATTAAGACACTACCTTGGGGATAACGTAATGATACAGTCACATTTGTGATTAAATAACTGCAGCTAACATTAATTATTGGCAATTATCATTATTCCCACAGACCTCCCTCAGATGTATATATACAGTTACTATCATCTACATATACAATACTGTATCTGTGAGCAGATTTTATCTGGGCGTTCTTAAAGGTAATTCCTTGAATTCAAAGCAATGAGAGCTGCATTAATTACACAGATAGAAAAGGTATATTATCCTATTCTTGCCATTTTTGGCGTTCCTGGTAAGTCAGTTAATTAAAATTTTGTAGTCACTATTCTCTGTGAATGTTTAACTGTATAATGATCATTTCTCTGCTGCTGTGATTGTGATATTTTATCGTTATGATAATTACTGTGCATATAGGTCTGTGAAGAGTATAGTGTAATCCAACAAAGTAATACAATTCTGTGATGACAGACATAGAATTCCTCCAAATTTACAACAGCATCACTGAAACGCAATTTATGTCATGATCACTGGATCTACAATTATAGGGCTGGAGGGGTGAACTGACATCCACACCTATTTGACCAGTTCACGTTTTCTGTTAAGCATTTTATTGCCTGCTGTGATGATGCTGCTCCTTTAATAAGAAATTATTCTCATCTGAACACATTGCCATCACCAACTTTGGCATTAATCATAAAAGACTCCAATCTTCCAAGCTGCCAGATTTATGCATAATGTTCGCATTTCTTTTCAACTGCAGGAAAATCTAAAGACATTTCCTCGCTCTCATAAAGTTAACATTAAATCCAGTTTCCTAACATCATTTTGATGAAATGCATTCATTTGATCATCACTGACATGCAAAACGCTTTTGTTTCTTTCATTGAATAGTCTTGAGAGAATGTGAATACGCTTCCAGTGTGAGTCACTGCAGCGCATGCTTTTGAGTTACCAGATTCTTCTTAGAATGGAAGATCTGATGTTTTGACATTGTAATCGTGAGTGAACGCTAAAATACTTGCACTTTCCCATCATCAGTAGTCTGGCACAGAACGTCTTAATTGTGAAGTCTTTTTTTTCCTCATGAGTTTCTGCCCTAACCTTTCTCATCACTGAAAGCCATGGGCATGCAAGATACCTTCTGAAAATTCAACAGACGTTTCCTACAGTAGAGCTTGTACATTGGTTGGTGCCGCTGTGAGACAGCGATGGAGGGGAAAATGTTAAAGTCAGTGACTAGGGTGGCTATCAAGCAATTCTGTTGTGGATGGCATCAAATTTCCTGAGCAGTATTGACGCTGTCATCTAAAAAAGGATGAGCATCCTGAGTTGTATTGGACAGATTGTTGGAACGCTTCTTTTAATGCATTCACAGGATGTGAGCATTGCTGGCCAGGCCAGCATTCATTTCCAAACCTTAATTGTGTACTGTGCTGTGAAAAAGCCAATCACATTTTTATAGGTCTGGGTTCAGGTGTTCGCCAGACCAAGTAAAAACAGCTGTTTCCTTCCTTAAAGGGCTTTCATGAAACAGGCGAGGTTTATCCAACAATGGCTTCATGGTAGACATTAGACACGGACTCATAGATGCGGCACAGTATCTCAGTGGCTGGACTGATGCCTTACAGCATCTGGGACATGTGTTCGATTCCAACCTTGGGCAGCTGTGTGTGTGTGGAGCTTGTACAATCTGAGTGGATTTATTTCAGATGCTCCATTTTCCTCCCACAGTCCAACATGTGCAAGTTGGGTGGATTGGCCATGCTACATTGATCATAGTGTGCAGAGATAGTGTGCAGGTCATCTGGATTCCCCGTGGTAAATTGAGCATTGCATGCATTGGGTAGGTCTGGGGGTGGGGGTAGGTCTCGATCTTCTGAGGGCAGCGTGGTCTCGATGGGCCAAATGGCTTGCCTCAAAAATGTAACATTTGTATTATCTTAGCTCCAGATTTTCATCTTTATGGCATTCAACTTCCAACAGCTGCCAATCGGATTTTAACTATGCCCCCAGGAGATTACCTGGGTCTCTGGATTCACAAACTAGCAACAATACCAGGAGGCTTTCAGCTATCCTATTATGGCTTGTAAAGAGATTTCCCAGATCCTGGTTTACTCTGATTCCTGCTTTTGGTTGTAAGTATATATCTGGGTAATGTTCCACACAGGAGACAAGTGCAGAACGTATCAATGCATGGATCCAGGTTGATTAAAATTCAAAAGCATACGCCTGAACGTATTGATTCATTTATTGATTGCTCAAGTGATGACTGACATGACTTAAATCAATAAATATGCATCGAACACCGGATTTTCACATGGCAAAAAAAAGTAATTAAGTATTCGACGGGAAATTCTCCTTGATTTCAAATACAAAGAGATGTTATAAAAGGTGAAATGCATCTGTCATGAATGTGAATTTCTTAGTCCAGAGTTGCGGCATGTTTCCAAATTTCTAATTAGATTTTCAAACGATTTTCATGTCCATTCGATTGATTTCATTTTATTCCTCAATTTCACCGACTAAACTCTCTCCCTCTCATTCACTTGCAGCCAACATTGTAACTATTGTGATCCTCTTGCGACAAAAGTGCGGCCTTTCCAAATGCATCACTGTTTATCTGATTGCCATGGCAGTGGCGGATCTGCTGTGCCTCGTATTTGATGTCATCCTCTTTGAGCTCCATGGAATTTATTACCCTGATTCATTCTTAGATTACACAGCCATCTGCAGAATGAATTTCTTCTTAATTTTCATCTCTGTGGAATGTTCTGTCTGGTTAACTGTTGCCTTCACCTTTGACCGATATGTTGCCATTTGTTGCCAAAAATTAAGAACACGATATTGCACAGAAAAATCTGCAAAGGTTGTTGTAGCAACAATTTGGGGGCTGAGTATTTTGGAAAATATACCAAGGTATTTTGTGAGTGAACCTCAGGTGATCATTGACAATATTGCGTGGTTCTGCATTGTGAAAGCAAGTCGCTATACTGAATTGATATGGATCACATACTTATGGATTGATATCATCTTCCTAACTTTTATTCCATTTCTCTTGGTCCTGCTGTGTAATGGTCTAACCATCAAACACATTTTACTGACAAGTCGGATTAGGAAGGCTCTTCGAGGCAGTGATAATGACTCAGAATTGGAGAACAGGAAGAAATCCATTGTGTTACTGCTGCTCATATCTGCAAATTTTATCCTGTTGTGGATGGTCATTCTTATTCATTTTATTTGTGCACAAATAACTGAAGTTGAATTCTTGCAGACAAACTACAGCAACCCTTTCGCCATCCTGGAACAGGCCGGATATATGTTACAGGATTTGAGTTCCTGCACAAACACCATAATCTATGTAGCCTCCCAGGCTAAATTCAGGGAGGACTTACAGATACTGTTTAAATATCCTCGAGCTTTACTTTTCAAGGTACGGAAATAGGTGAAATGGCTGGGACCAACTAGAAAGAAAGTTTATGCTCAGTTCCTACCTAGACATTGAAAATTAACAACAGCAACTCAGCCATCTTTCATCCAGAAATCTCTAGACTATTTTGCACATTCCTATTGCAGGATATTTTCACAGTATATCTTTTTAAGAGGGAGCCCATTAACTACTTCTCATTTACCTATTACTAATGCTGTGAATTTCTCCGGGCTCTCTGCAGGACTGCACTGGTGCCTTCCACAGTTCAGCATTCCTTGATTTTCTTTTTCCCAAAGGATCAAGGTTCTCTAAACATTCCGGACTGTCAGTTAATTCACTTGATCCGAATCATTCCCAGAATTAGGTATACAAATGTCCCATATCTCCATAAGAGGGAAACAAACTGCTGAGAAAGTTTTGTTGAACACTCTCGAGAAACAGCTTTCCCTCATAGCTCTTTATGCTTCATTATCTCAAACTATTTTCGTAGAAGACTCCCGTTCAACTTACTACATTATTCCATCATACCACTTTGCAAATGCATCTGCTTACATCTTTCTCATCATTTATTATACATAGAGGACTCAGAACATTATAACTGTCCCACTTCTGCTACTCTGATTAAATCAAATACAACATCTCTGTGTTAAATTCCATCTGCTGCCCACTCCATCAGCTTGCCTTCCTTACAGTTCACAGTGCTTCCAGCTCGAGTGCAATCGGAAAACTTAAAAACTGTATCCTGCACAAGGATATCTGATATCTCAGGAAAAAATAGCTTCCCAAAACTGACATTATTTCAACACCACAGACAAAGTTTCCCACCCATTAACCATTCTCTATGTACTGCCACTAATCCAATTTGCATCCCTGAGGCTACTGCCCATTGTATTCTGTCTCCCTTTGTTGACAAGTATCTTATCCAGCAGTGTGTGAATTGCCTAACTAGAAATTCACACAGAACACAATATATCCCTCATCATTCTTGCTTCATTGAGTGACTCCAGTCAGGTAGTTTAAAAAGCTTTTGAGAATGATACGCTGTCTCCCACTAATTAATTCTCATGAACTCCATCTGCCTATGACTTTTGTCCTGACTTACTCCTTTTCAAAGTTTCCCAAACTCTTATTTTCAGGTGAATACTTTGTTTCCGCTAATCATTTTTGAAAAGATGGTGATGCATCCAACTCCCCAGTCCTCTGCCACCTCCCCCCCCCCCCCCCCCCCCCCCCCGTTGGAAGAAAGACTGAAAGTTTATTCCATGCTCACTTCCCTCAATGTGTGGATGTATCCCACCCACTAATGAGGCCTGTCAAGGTTAAGCAGAGAACACATTTTCAAATTCAACCACCATATTAATGTTATATGTCTTGTGATACAGAGTCCTGTTCTTTTACCATGATCCGGTCGTACTTTCCCATAATGAAACGATTTACAGAATACTTGTTCAGTACTTCAACCATGCCCACTGCCTCGATGAATAAAAACCGAATTCGGATCCACAACCACCAGTTCTATCTTTCTTTGAGTCAGGTGCTTGTCTGCTTACACAAATCGATCTCGATTGGTTATTCTGCAACAGAACTCTCGTTAACACACTCCATGGACTGACAATTGAATATCTCAGAGATTGTGGATGGATTGCGGCTACTTTTCTATGACATCCTTCGATGGGTATTAGCATTATTCAAAATTGAGTGGAGATGAAGAATAGATGGCGACATGTTCCTTATTATAATGTTCCTCAATGGAAAAAACCTTTGAGTACATTACAAAGGATATAACAGAAAAGCATTTTAGTGGCTCTGTGACAGCACTGTGTCCTTACTAACCCTATCAGACCACCAAGAACCCCGGTTTGATTTCAGCCTTCAGCGATTGTCTGTGTGGAGTTTGCACGTTCTCCTGTCTATAAGCAGGTTTCTGCCAATGTTTCTGTTTTCTCCTTCCAGCCATTTCAAAAGCAATGCTAATGTAGCATTTGGGTCCAAATTGCCAAGTACAACTGCTTGTTAACTTGAAGAGATTCCTGAACAAGAACTCCTAAGCCCCTTTGATGTTAAGATTTCTGAAAGCTTTACCCAATCAGAAAATAGTCTATGCCTGCATTGTTCCTACTAAAAATGTATAAACTCAGACTTTCCCACATTCTATTCCATCTGTCATTTCTTTGCTCACTGTCCAGGCTTGAAAAGCTCCTTCTGCAACCTCCCCACCTCTTCAAATCTACCTATCCCTCCAGCTAAGTTTACATCATCTGCCAACATAGCAGCAATGCCTTTTCTTGCTTCATCCAGATCGTTAATGTATAATGTGAATAGTTGTGCTCCCAACATAGACCGCTATGGAACTCCACTTGTCACCAGTTGCCACCCTGAGAGAGACACGTTCACTTTGACTGTCCCTCTTCCACCAGTCAGCCAATTCTATATCCATGCAAATATCTCGTCCCTAACACACTGGGCTCTCATTTTACTCAGCAAGCTACTGTGCGGTACCGTGGTAAAAGCCTTCTGGAAATCCAAATACATCTGTTCACTGATTTTCCATTGTCTAACTTGCTCAAAACCTTCTCAAAGAATCCTTCCAGATTTGTCAAACAAGGTCTCTCTTTGACGAAGCCACGTTCACTCAGCCATATTTTCTCAGTGTATTTCCTGTTACTTCACAATCTCATCCATAACAATGAGCTGTAAAGTATTACAAATGACTGAGGACAGGCGAGGCAGCCAATAGTTTCCTATCTCTTCTCTCCTTTCTTAAAGAGGGCATTGAATTAGCTACGTCGCAGTGGTCTGAGACTCACCCTGACTCCAGTGATCTCTGAACGATTGCCATCATTGCCTCCACAATTTCCTCGGCTATCTCCTTCATAACCACGATATGCAGTGCGCCAGGTCCATAAGATTTATGTACCTTCTGACCTTTCAGCTCACCCAGCACCTTTTCCTTAGCGTTGGCCACAGTACTTACCTCTGCTCCCGACTTTCTTCAAGGTCTGATATTTTATTGTTATCTTCCACTTTGACAACTGATGCAAAGTATATATCCAGTTACTTCCCCCATTTATTTATTCCCCATGATTAGTTCTGTCATTGTCCAGTGATCCAATATCAACCCTTGCCAATGTCTTGCCGTTTGGACATTAAAAAAACTTTTTAAATCTTCTTCAATATTACGAGCTGGCTTACTCATATCTCTGCTGTGCCTCCTGAATTACCTCCAAAAACCACCATCATTGCTGCTCCACCGTCTTCAAGCTAGGCTTCCCTTCTAATCAACTCTGGCCAATTGCTCACTCATGCCTTTGTCGATATATTTACTCGGTTGTCATATCATTACAGCTGATTCAATATTCTCCAACATAGGGTAAATTCTACCATTCGAAGGACACTGTCTCTAATGGATTCCTTCGCCTAAGCCCCCATATTCAATTCTGCTTCATTATACATCACAAATCCAAAAATTCCTGTTCTGTTTTGAGCTCTTCCTCAAGTTGCTGTTAAAAAACGTCATAGAGATTCCACGAATTCTTTGTCTTTGAAATCTGTTAGCAATCTAATTTTCTCACTATATCTGCAAGTTGGAGCCCCCACCCCCATGATTATTGAGAAGGATGCCTTTCTGATATCCTTTTTCTATGTCCTGATTTATTTTCTTCCCTACATCCTAAGTACTGCCAGGAGGCCTATACATGGTTCCTATTATGGTATTTTTTCTTTGTGGTTCCTCAACACTAACCAAAGAGATTCTACACCTTCGATATCACTTCTTGCGAGAGATTTAATTTTACTTCTCATTGACAAGGCAACTCGACTCCTCTGCCTCTCTGCCCCTCTGCTGGTCCTTTCGATAGAACTTGAACCCTTGGATATTTAGTTCCCAACCCTGACGCCCTTGCAACAACATTTATGTGATATTAGAACATCATGCCCGCCAATTTCAATCTACACCACAAACTCATATATCCTGCTTCATATGCTGCATGCACTTAGGTACAAGTCGCTCAGGCTTGCTTTGACACCTCCCGTTCTCATTGTTGTCCCCATCTCTGCAATGCCTGAAGTTTCATTCCTGACCATTTCCGTACACTCTGTCCAATTACCTGTTCTGGAAACTTCCGATTCTGCTCAGCACTCCCCACCATCCCCCATTCATTCTTTCCATAATTTTCCGTGCAACTGAACTCCCCCTCCCCTTGCTATTTGTGTTAAAGTCCTATCCACAGCCCTGGCTATGTACTTCACAAAAAGTCTGGAAGCACCATGATTCAGGTAGAGATAGGGACTGCGGATTCTTGGAGATCAGAGTCAAAAAGTACGATGCTGGAAAAGCACAGCCGTTCAGGCAACTTCCAAGAAGCAGGAGAATCGACGTATCAGGCATAAGCACTGATGAAGAGCTATGCCCGAAACATGACTCAGGTGGAGCCCATCCCAACAGAATAGCTCCCTCCTTCCCCAAGTATTGGTGCCAATGTCTCATGAATCCCATCACATTCCTCCAATACTAATCTTTGAGCCACGTGTTTACCTCTTCAATCTTGTTCACCCTGTGCCAACTTGTTCATTTATGTAATTATATAGAGGCTATTGCATTTTTACTTTGCTTTCTACTTTATCCCCTAACTGCTTATTCCTTCAACAGAACATCTTTCCTAATTCTATTTCTATCAGCTATTCACTCTATTCGAGACTGAGAGAGACATTAGCACAGTATGTGCATTTCTAGGTGTTGGTGGATTCCTGTCATTCCTCTACCGTCAACAAACCTTGTTTTTAAAAACCTTTATCACTGGAAATAAAATTGATTACTGTTAATAATCCTTACCAAACCTGAAAGAAAAGTTTCTACTGGTAATCAACCTTCACTAGTTTTTATTTGATATTTATTAACAATACTGTAACATTATAAGTAAATCTTAATCACAACTTTTAAAGATATACGCTTCTCAAATCTTTTGCTTTCCTTTCATCGTGACATAAATATCATTCATTCCTCCTGTTGACCGCAAGATCAAAAGCTTTGTCGGTATCTCTCTTGTCACAGAATACTCGACTTCTGAACAAATATGTAACATTTAAACCAGCAAACAAAACAAAGAGACACACTAAGTATTCAATTCCCTGCTGTTAATATCAGTTAAACATTCGAAGTTTCACAGGAGCACCTTTTGAATGCAGACGCCAATATTTGAGAAGGGTGTCACTTTTTTTTCGTTCAACATTATGGAAAACCAAAACAGATGCTGAGTTAAGTTCTGTAACTTGGAAGGAGAGTGTTTTCAGGCGCAGGACAATGGGCCTTTGTAAAACTGAAGATTCGGAATTGAACGTAAATCGATGTCTTGGCTCAGGACTTTACTGATGCACTTCTGAATTTCTCTCTTGAAAGGTCCATCTCTAAGTTTGATCAACCCTGACTGGTCAGTAATGTCTGTGTTTTCCCGCACCCCTCAATTTTTGTTAGGTTAACTACTCTCTAATCTATAGGAAATCTTGCAGATTCAATAGAAGTTTGTAAGATGACCACCAAAGCATCGATTATTTTTCAGGATCTCTTCCTTTCCTTTCCTGCTATGGTATTTAGATTACCAGGCCCTGATGATTTGCCAGCCTTAAACCTCATTAATATCCTCAGCACCATTTTCTTACTAATACTGTTTTCATCTTTTCTGTCTTATTACTAAACTTGGCTCGCAAATAATTCTGGGAAGTTGTTTGCGCCCTCTTTCGTGGAGACAAAAAGAAATTCAACTTTCAATGTATCTGCCATTTTTTTGTTCCCCATTGGAATTTCCATGCGGTTCCAGACCTTGGAGTGCAGGTTCATAGCTCCTTGAACGTGGAGTCGCATGTAGATAGAATAGTGAAGGAGGCATTTGGTATACTTTCCTTTATTGGTCAGAGTATTGAGTACAGGAGTTGGGAGGTCATGTTGTGGCTGTACAGGTCATTGGTTGGGCCACTGTTGGAATATTGCATGCAATTCTAGTCTCCTTCCTATCGGAAAGATGTTGTGAAACTTGAAAGGGTTCAGAAAAGATTTGCAGAATGTTGCCAAGGTTGTAGGATTTGAGCTATAGGGACAAGTTGAATACGCTAGGGCTGTTTTCCCGCAGCGTTGGAAGCTGAAGGATGACCTTATAGAGGTTGATAAAATCATGAGGGGCATGGATAGGATAAATAGACAAAGTCTTTTCCCTGGGTGGTGGAGTCCAGAACAAGAGGGCGTAGGTTTAGGGTGAGAGGGGAAAGATATAAAAGAGACCTAAAGGCCACCCTTTTGATGCAGAGGGTGGTACGTGTATGGAATGAGCTACCAGAGGAAGTGCAGGAGGCTCGTACAATTGCAACATTTAAAAGGCATCTGGGTGGGTATATGAATCGGGAGGGTTAGGAAGGATATGGGCCGGGTGCTGGCAGTTGGGACTAGATTGGGTTAGGATATCTGGTCAGCATTGACAAGTTGGACCGAAGGGTCTGTTTCCGTGCTGTACATCTCTGTCACTCTGACTCTATAGCACTTACATTTAACACTACTAGTCTTTTAATCTTCACATAATGATGAAGCTGTTATGGTCAGTTTACATGTTCTCTACAATTCACTCTCACAATCCAGTTCACACTTGCGCTCAAAAACTGTCTGAATTTGCTGAATTCGATAATGCTTCCGGTCCTCAAGTTTGTCGATTCACATCTGTGTGGTACAGTGTCAACAATTCACCTGTTCCTCACAAAACCTGGAAAATGCTGAAATTTATTTGTGGGATGCGACTGCTGCTGACTGGGCCAGCATTTATTGCCAATCCCCAGTTGTCCTTGCGAAGGTGAGCTTGATCTCTCTTCTTAAACCACTACATACTTCTTGTGCTGCTTAGCCAGTGATATCACCCCATCAATTGGAGAATAACAAGTAGTGCTATTCCCCTGTATCTGCTGTCCTATTAATCCTTGGTAATTCTCACTTTATTCCATCCAAATCTAATTTAAAAATCAAACATTTGGTGCCAGAAGTATTCACAGTTCCTCAGGTATGAACGAGTTGGGACTTGATGCAGCTCAAATATTGCGTTTATCAGTATGCAATATAATTGGCCAAGTCAAAATGTCAGTATTTCAACTAACAAATTGATTTTTTTCTTCCACCTTTCAAGCTTTTATTGTTTATCACATTTGAGCTATCGAGAGAGGCTGAATTGGCTGGGCATGTTTTCTCTGGAGTGACTGAGATGTGACCTCATAGCAGTTTTACAAACATTACTGGGCATGGATAAGGGAAATAGACAATTTCCCACAAATAATTAGAAGTTTGGATCACCCATAATCCTACTGATAGCGTAACATTATCAATGTGGTTATTCTTATTTATGTTCATGTGAAGTGAAAGATCAAGAAGAGGAAGACAAAATGGTTGACAGCTTTCCAGGCAGAGAGGTCATGATACTCAGATGGCTTTCATCCTAGATTACTGACAGAGGTAAAGAAGCAAAAGAAGCAAGGCATTGACAGAACCTTTCCAGCCATTCGAAACACAGGATTAGAAGAATTGCAAATGTGAACTTGCTGTTTAAGAAAGTGGCAACGGATAACCTAAAAATCTATTGACTGTCAGCTTAACGTCAATAATGGGAAAACTGGTAGATGGTATAATTCAGGACACAATAAACACACCCTGAGTTCAGTTCTGGGCACATTATTGAAGGAAGCATGATGAAGCCCTTGGAGACAGAACAAAGGAGATTCATTAAAAAGATACCAGGAATAGGGATGTTAGATTCCGGGAATGTTCAGAGAGTTCAGGCTTCATGTCCTGAGAGTAGAGAAGATGAACGAGTGATCTTATTGAGATGTTCAAACTTCGAAACAATTTTGACAGGATCAAGAAGGACATTGTTTCTGCTCATTAGTATGTAATAAACTGGGGGTTCGCAATATCAATGCTGTCAGCAAGAGAGCTGAGAGTGAGATTAGGAGACACTTCTTTCGTCAGAGCTTTTTAGGTTTGCATTGCGTTGCCTGGGAGAATGTTGGAATATCGAACATAGAACGGTACAGGAACAGGCCCTTCGGCCCACTATGTCGGCACGATGCCACACTAAAATACTCCCAGCTGCTTCACGTCATTTGTATCCCTTACTCCCTATCTGTTCATGTGTCTATATTAGTACTCCTTAAACAATGGCAAAGTATCTGCTTCTACAGCCTCCTCTGGCAATGCACTCCAGGCACCTACCACTCTCTGTGTGAAAAAAAATGTCCTTGCACATCTCATATAAACTTTCTCCATCTCACTTTAAAACTCTGTCCCAGAGTATTTGATATGTCCACCGTGGGAAAAAAGACTCTGATTATTCCTCTGTCCATTTGTCTCATTATTTTGTATACTTCGATCAGGTCACTCCTCGGTATCTCACACTCTAGCAGGAACAATCCAAGTGTGGTCAATCTCTCCTTATAGTTAATTGAGGCAATATCCTCATCAATTCTTTTGAATCGTTTCCACAGCCTTCATATTCTTCCAGAATATCTGATGACCAGAATTGCACACAATTTTACAAACGTGCCTGATCTAAAATCTTACAAAGTTGTAACATGACTGACTAAATTTTATATTCAACACTGAATTGATAAAGGTGAGCATGTCATTGCCTTCTTTACCATGTAATCTGCTTATTTTGCCACTTTCAGGGAGCTATGGACTTGCTCGTCCAGAACCTG
The DNA here is from genome assembly GCF_047496795.1 of Chiloscyllium punctatum. Classification (NCBI taxonomy): domain Eukaryota; kingdom Metazoa; phylum Chordata; class Chondrichthyes; order Orectolobiformes; family Hemiscylliidae; genus Chiloscyllium; species Chiloscyllium punctatum. Next base: position 52,626,815 of record NC_092768.1, on the reverse strand, counting down.
TCATTCACTGTACACTTGGCCTCCCAAAACGCAACATCTCGCTTTTGTCCGGATTAAACTTCATCCACCATTTCTCTGTCCAATTTTCCAAATGATTTATCTCACGTTGTATCCTTTCACAATCCTCCTCACTGTGCACAACTCTACCAATTATCGTGTTATTTACAAACATGCACATTCATAGAGTCAGAGTCCGACAGCACGGAGACAGGCCCTTTGACCCAATCTTCTCCATGCCGACCAAAATGTCCATCATTGCTCACCCCAATCCCCTGCACTTGATCCATATCCTTCGAAATCTTTTCTATCCATGTATTTGTTCAAATAACTTGTAAATATCGTTAATGTAACCACCTCAACTACTTCCGCTCGCAGTTCATTCCACATGTATACCACCCTTGTATCAAAAAGCTGTCCCTCAGGTTCCGTTTTACTCTTTACACTCTAACCTTAAACTGATGCCATCTCGATCTTGATTTCGCAAACTCTGAGACGAGGATTGAGTACATTCACCCTCTCCATGCCCCGTGAACCTAAACACTCATACAAGATCCTCACTCGGTCCCATTCACTCTAAAGAAAAATGTCCAAGTTTGCCCACCCTTTCCCGACAATTCAGACACTTGAGTCTTGACACCATCCTTGTAAATTTTGTCTGTATTCTTTCCAGTTTAATCACATTCTTCCTGGAGCAAGTTGACCAAAACTGAACACAAAACTCCCAGTGCAGACTGAAAGTGATGAAGGCCAGTGGCCAAAATGCCTTCTTCACTGCTCTGTCCATCCGTGACTCGACTTTCAGAGAACCATGCACCTGAACGTCAAGGTCCTGCTGTTCCACTATACTCCTTAAGGCCCAATCAATCACCATGAAATTTCTGTCTTGATCTGACATTCCAAAATGCAAGACCTCACACTTAACTATATTAAATTGCATTTGCCATTTTTCAGCCCACTTCCCCAGCAGATTGAGATCCTGATATAATTTCTTATAGCCTTCCTCACTGTCCACGACACCTCATATTTTAGTGTCATTTTACAATCTATTAGCCATGCCTTATATATTCTCATTCAAATCATTGATATAGATAACAAACATCAAGAGGGCCAACACCAAACCCTGAAGCCATCCACCAGTCCAACAAGCCTTATTCCATGGTTACATTTTGCTTCCTCCCATCAAGCCAACTTTGTATCCAATTTGCCAGGCTCCCCCTGGATTCAATGCGATCTAACATTCCAGAGCATCCTAAAATATGGAGCTATATCAAAGGCAGCACAGTGACTCAGTGGTTAGCACTGCTGCCTCATGGTGTCAGGGGCCCAGGTTCGATTTCCCACCTCAGGAGACAGTCTGTGTGGAGTTTGCACATTCTCCCTGTGTCTGTGTGGGTTTGCTCCGTTTCCTCCCACAATCCAAAGATGTGCAGGTTGGGTGAGTTGGTTATGCTATTGCCCATAGCATTTGGTGCCTTAGATATGAACAAATATAAAGTAGGACAATGCGTCTGGATGGGTTACTCTGTGGAGGGTCTGTGTGGACTTTTTGAGCCAAATGGCCTGTTTCCATACGGTAGGGAATCGAACCAAATCTTTTAAAAAAAAGACCTCACTGAAATCCATATAGAGTATGTCCACTATATGGCAATGTCGCCTTCCTTGGTCACTTCATCAAAATTCATCCAAATCACTGATGTATTTGACAAACAACAGTGTGGCTATCCCTCGAGATCGAGGATAATGGTCTTCGTTCCATTGATTTATTCATGGGCACTCAGGTGACTGAAGAGTCCAATCTTCGCTTTGAAAGTTCTTCCGCATTCATGACAGCAGTTACATATCGGGCTTTGATTGTAGCGGACTCGGTTTCCGTTTTCTTCTCCTTTTCTTCTCGTTCTGCCCATCTGTTGGCTTGGAAAGTTACTGTTCCTTCTCGGATGATGGTTTCCCAAAGTTTCCTGTGCATGGCATTTTTTCCCTAGTTGTTGATATCAATATTACGTTTCTTCATGTTGGGTTTTAAGAAGTCTTTGAATCTCTTCTGCTGTCTGCCTCTTTTACATTTGCCTCCTTTAAGCTGGGACAAATAACAGGGGTCCCAGCATGGATCCTCGTGGGAGACCACCAGTCAGAAAAACACCACTCCACAACTACGCTCTGTTTTCTATGACCAAATTCGTATCCAACTTACCAATTCGCCATGGATCCCATAGGGCTTATTCTCCTGGAGCAACCCATCATGAGGGACCTTGCCAAGTGCATTAGTAAGATCAAGACAGATAACATCCACTGTTCGACCATCATCAATCATCTTCGTCATTTCCTCAAAAAATCCAAATAAAATTGCGAGACCAGACTATAACAGGAGATTTGTGTTTGTGGAGATCATACAACATAAAACAACACAGCGCAGTACAGGGATTTCAGCCGTTGTGCTGATCTGTGAAACCGATCTGAAGCCAATCGAGCCTACATTATTCCAATTTCATCCATATGTTGATCCAATAACTATTTATATGCCATTAAAGTTCAGGCAGCATCTGAGGAGCAGGAGAGTCAACGTTTCAGGCAAAATCCCTTTATCAGGAATGCTTCATCCTGAGAAAGGGCTTTGCCCGAAACGTCGACTCTCCTGCTTCTCGGAGGCTGCCCGACCTTTTTTGCTTTTCAACCAACAAACTTTCGATTCTGCAACGAGGAACACATCAATTTTCTCACATGTGTTTTATCCATCAGTGTCAACTTAAGAGTCTGACTGGATGCAGCAAGAGTGCATCACCTAAAGCACACAGAATGATTGGCAGCATTCAGGACAAAGCAGCCCGCTTGGTTTGCACCCATTAACCAATTTAATTGTTCAATTGTTTCATCGACTGGCATGTAGTGGGAGCATTGCCAACTAAATACAAAATCACTCATCATGGGACCTTAATCAACAACTTACAAACAGATCGCCCATAAATCCATTTGAAATGATTGAACCCAGTACATTCACTTGGACAATCACTGGCAACAAACAGTAAATACTTGTCCTCATCATGTGGGTATTTGCACACTTCAACTGATTTTTTGAGATGCTTGTAGTATCTGGCCAAAGTGTCCTATATTTGTGGATGACACATAGAAGATTTTTTTTAAAACCGAAAATGGCACATATTTCATGAAACTCTTTCGACATAAATTAGAGGCCCTGATCAGATTGCATTTCAATTTCTGATCCATAACGAGTAAAAATAAACCAAGATACATTTTAATCTTTTGCCTTAGCTTTGATTATCCTGAAAAGGAATAGTTTCTGGAAATTGGATTGCCACATATACACCTGGAAGGATAGCCAGGTGACCTGATTTCGTTTTCGATAATGGTCTTGCACAATCTACGGGCAATCTTCTGAATGGATCTTGAAAAACTCATATGAGGCTGAAAGGAAATAGCAGGAAGATGGACATCCAAAATACAGAATAGGACATTCATTCCTGATGAACAGCTTATGCTCAAAATGTCGATTTTCCTGCTCCTCAGACGCTGCCTGACTGGCTATGAATTTCCAGCACCACACGCATTGACTGAGTATGAAAAGTGCTCGTCCCAAGATTTAATTTCACCATACATCGAATTCCTAAACTCGATTGGCCAATATCCGTATTTTCTGGTTTCCCTGGTATTTCAGTTAAATCCAAGTGTCATGCCAGTACCTTAGCCGTTTCTGCCTTCCCAGCTCTGATAGCAATACTTCCTTCAGTTCACCAACCAATTTTATTTCGGCTGGGTTCTGAAGGTTGACCGAAGAGTATCAGACACAAGGCTGCCACCTGCAGGAAACATTTTGCAGTTGCCAGTGCCATTTCCGAAGCACAGTTCACAAGCTGTCCTTATCCTTTGCTGTCATTTACTAATTTCACATCCAAATCCTTATTGGTTCCTTTCAGAATTCTTCATCGACAAGAGCATCCAAATGTACTGGAAATCAAGCCCTGCTATTCCTGGAGTGCAGTAATTCCTTGGCTTTAAAATAGTCTTTCGTCCCATTTCCAACCAAAATCAGCTGTGCAAAATGATAAAATGATGGAATAATTGCTGAAGACATTAAGGAAAACCTGACACAGTATCTGAACCAGTTCTTCCACGTAACCCTGCAGTTATCTAAACATGTTGTATATACCCGGGAAGGGCCTGACCAAATGAAGAGAACACGTTGCACACTGTAGCTACAACCAAAATGTCACACAGGAGACAATAAGGTGGATGGGATTAGGAGAAAGTGAGACTAATACACGAGGCAAGAGGTGTGTTGTTCAGCCCAGAACTGATGGTACGCCCAGACATGGACTTTACAACATTAAACATTATATCGGACAACACCACTCAGTTCATTACCTGTAGCAGTGACCCGAGAGGCGGAGGGAGCCACAAGTGTTAAATAAGTATTAAGCAGTACCGGTGAGATGTTGAAATATCTGCACAGAGACAGCTATCCCATCACCAAGACACTATTTATTTATATAAGGACTGCATATCCCATCTGACCAGCGAGCTCAGAGACAGTCCCTAGGATAAGAATTCTCTCAATCTCCTGTTTTTATCTGTCATCCAGGACTCCCTGTTTGACCCAGGTTAACAACATCAATCAAAGATCTCATAGTCAATGAAATCAACCTGGCCCCCGTTCCAATTACGACAGAGATTTGGCTCGGAAAATATATATAATACTGGATAAGGTGCAAGATTGGAACAGTACCGAAATTAGGGTCTCCTGTAAGTTTATCATGAGCTGTTTCCACACACAAATCCCCGTGATCTCTGTTTCACCAATCCTGACTACAAGACGCAATCTCTTGAGATGACCCACATGGGAAAATGCATTAATTCACAATCCCGGGTATTCGCACAAGTTAAAGGCTGAATCAAAGCCAACCAAGTCCCCACTTTACCTGTCTGGTGGAATCAGGCTAACAGAACACACTGACACGGTTTCTGTAGAACATAGAACATTCCAGTGCATCGACCTGTGAAACCAATCTAAAGCCCATATAACCTACACTATTCCATTATCACCCATATGCACTTAAATGCACTTTAAATGCACTTAAAGTCGGCGAGTCCACTACTGTTGCAAACAGGACGTTCCATGCCCTTTCTACTCTCCGAGTAAACAGCCTATCTCTGACATCTGTCCTTTATCTATCACCCCTCAATCTAAAGCTACGTCTCGTCGTGCTAGCCAGCAACATCTGAGGAAAAAGACGCTCACTGTCCACCCTACCTAATCCTCTGATCATCTTATATGTCTCTTTTAAGTCACCTCTCACATTTTTCTCTCTAACGAAAACAGCCTCACGTTCCTCAGCCATTTCTCATGAGACATTCCCTCCATACCAGGCAAGATCCTGGTAAAACTCCTCTGAACCCATTCCAATACTTCCACATCCTTTCAATAATGTAGCCACACCAGACTTTCGTACAGCTGGAACATAACTTCTTGTCTCCGAAACTCAACCCCTCTACTAATAAAAGCTAAAACACCATATGCCTTCTTAACAACCCGATCAACCCGGGTAAAAGTGAGGACTGGAGTTCAGAGTCAAAACATTTGGTTCTGTGGCAAATTTCAGCGATCTATCCACATGGACACCGACATATATCTGCTCATCCATTCTACCAAAAATCTTACCATTAGCCCAGTACTCTGTATTTCTGTTAGTCCTTCCAAACTGAATCACCTCAAACTTTCCATATTAAACTCTATTTGCTACCTCTCAGCCCAGCTCTGCAGCTTATCTATGTCCCTCTGTAACCTGCAACGTCCTTCGGCACTGTCCACAACTCCACTGACCTTAGTGTCATCCGCAAATTTACGAGAATTATTAATCATTCCTCATAACTTAACTCTAACCAACCGCAAAAGGTCAATGTATTAACAATATATAGATCTACCAGTTGAATCATTCATCCCGTTCTCAACCCTTTCTGTTTACGTGCATTCAGATATAGATAAATCGATATGGACGTTGTATGAGGCAAAATACGAAGGAAAACATTTTGATCACAAAGGATCCGATGAGGTATCATTTGTGCTTCGGAAGACCTTCAGTTCTCTAATCTCCTTATTTCCAGATTCCTTTAATTGGTTGTGGAAGACGTCGGACTTGGTCAGACAATAACTGTGTGGTTTTGAAGTGGCTGGTTCGTTCCATCAGCTGGTGGTGAGAGTGTTCCCGGTGTTGGCTACTTCACTGCAGACAGAAAGAAAGAGAAAAGAGGGAGACATTCTTCTACAGTCAGGAGGATTCGGCCCCTGTGTGATTCACACCCAAACCATTCACTTGCCTATATTTATCACCTATAGAGGCCTGTCATTATCGCTTCATCTCTCACTCCATTGTTAATACAAGTGACACTTGTATCTCTTTGACTTCGCTGGGAACTGCCCAGATTCCAAGAAGCTTCAGAAGCCTATGCCAAGTGCATCCATTTGTTCTGCAGTCATGACCTTTAAGACTTTCAGAGCATTAACTCTGATCATTAAAAGGTGAGGACCCAATGCTGACAGCTGAGGCATTCCACTGATTGTAGGTTGTCAACTTGGAAATGCCAGAGTTTAATGTGTAGAAGTGTGAGGTTGTCTACTTTTGCGGGAAGACTAAGATAACAGTACATTATTTAGAATCATAGAGTGAAAGAGATGTCCAGCACGGAAACAGATCCTTTGTTCCAACTCGTCCATGCTGATCAAACATCCGAAATTAATCTAGTCACATTTGGCAGCACGTAGCCTAGATCCCTCTAACCCTTCCCATTCATATACCCGTCCAGATGTCTTTTAAATGTTGCAATTGTGCCAGCCTCCACCTCTTCCTCTGCCATCTCATTCCATACACTAATGGAGATAAATTATAGAATGTTGCAGAGCTGAAGGCAATCAACGCTCTGGTGTGTGTGTGTGTGTGTGTGTGTGTGTGTGTGTGTGTGTGTGTGTGTGTGTGTGTGTGTGTGTGTGTGTGTGTGTGTGTGTGTGTGTGTGTGTATGTTCAAATCGCCGTCAACATGGAGGTATACAAAGTGATTGGGAGGGCAGATGAAATGCTGGTCTTTAGTGCAAGTGGATAGAGCAGGAATATCAGTAAATCTTGCTCCAAATGCGCAGGACATTGGTGAGATGCAACTGGGAAGGTGTGTACATTTTGGATTCCTCAGTTAAAGAAAGATCGCCTCAATATCAAGCCAGTTCTTACAAGTTTCAACAAGCTGATTTCTGAGATGAAATGATTACCTGATGAGGAGATGTTCAGTCGGCTGCAGTTATCATTATTGACATTTGAAGATTAGGAAATACATTTCACCAAGGCGAGGCATGGTTTATGACAGCCCACTTACGAATTTTCTACTTCGGCCACTACAAGTATAGTGACCACAGTTTCAGTTAATACTTCTGGAATAGCGGGTGAGGGCTCAAGAGGATGCCAAAGAAGGCTCATACAATACTTCCACATTCGGGATATTTGAGCAATCAGATTGATTTGGAGATGCTGGGCCTCTTCTTATTAAAGTGCAGGATACTGAGAGGCCAGTTTGCAGAGGTGTATCAGGTCGTGGTAAGTTGACTTACGGTAGACATAGAAAAGTTGATTCCATGAGCAGATCAGGCAAGATCGAAGGAACAGTGATATCAGGTTTTCAAAAAGAGATTAAAATCATAGAAACATAGAACTTTACTGCACAGAAACCACTCGATCCATCTGTCAAGACAAGCTCCTGAAAGAACTATCTAGTTAGTACCATTCTCCAACTCTATCTCGATAGCTGTCCAACTGCATCACTTTCAGATATATTTTGACCTCTCTTTTGAAACCTCCTATGGAATCCATCATTCTCCCATCGAGGGCATTCCACATCCGAACGGCACTCTGAGTAAAGACGTTTCTCCCAGCTCTCTTGTGGACAATCTTGAATTTGTGATCCCCACTTGCCAAATGATGGAAATACAAAATCCAACCGAACCCTGGCGAAAACGTTCATAATTTTGAACACCTCAATAAAGTCACCGTTTGATCTTCTCTGCTCTGAGGACAACGAACACAATATCGCTCATCTTTCCTGATATCTCAAATCCCTCATTCCTATTAACATTCTTGTAAATCTTCTCTTTCGCATCTTTCCTTAAATTGGGTGCCTAAAACTGAATACAACACTCCAAATGTCATGACCTATCATTTGTAGAGATGCAGAACATTCTTCCTTTAACACTCCATGCCTCGATTTATAGCCCCAAGGACCTTGTTAGCATTCGAAACAAATATTTCAAATTGCTAAGCCACAGTCATGTAATTTTGGACGAAAACTCTGAGGTGCCTCTGCTCCTGTACTCCCCTCAAAGTTACACCATTGAGGCTGTATTGTCCCTTCATGATTCTTCTAGCACAATGCATGACCTCACAATTCGTCTCCACGAACATTTAACTGCCAGGTGTCTGCATATTTGGTCAACTTGTCAATATCCCTCTGAAGTCGCTCGGCATTATGAAAATAATTCGGTGCTCTCCCTAACTTTGTAGCAGTTGCACATTTGAGGTTTTGCCCTCAACATCCAACCCCAAACCGTTTATATGAACCAGAGAAAGGAAGGGTCCAAACACCAAACCCTGGGAATGACCACTTTTAGACTAATTTATAAACATTTGAACTTACTCACCAATCTGCCATGTGGCACTGTATCAAGTGCTTTCTGAACATTCAAGGTGAGAGGTGGAAGGATTAAGGAGGATAAACGCGGAAAGTACTTCACACAGAGGGTTGTAGGTGCCTAGAATGCGTTGCCAGCAGAGGTAGTAGAGGCAGGCACAGTAGATTCATTTAAGGTGCGTCTGGACAGAAGAATGAGTAGGTGGGGAGCAGAGGGACACAGATGCTTAGGAATTGGTTTAAACACTGGATTTGTGTCGGCTCAGGCCTGGGGGTGGAAAGGCCTGTTCCTGGGCTGTAGATTTTTTGTTTTCTTTGTCGAACTGTGCAACATTCTCAGCAGTACCCTCAGACAGTACCTGTGTCACCTCATGAAAGAACGCAATCAACTTTGAAAGACGTGACTTTCCTTGAGAAATACATGTTGACTGCTTTATGTTACCTTACTTTTCTCTAAATTTACATTTTCCCACTAATTTCTTCAAAGCATCAGTCTGTAGATCCCGGGTTATCTTTGTCTTTTTCTTGAACAATGGAGTCGCATTTGTAATCTTCCAGTCACCTCGGACTGATCCTGCGTTTACAGAGGACTGGATAATTTCTGCCAAACATGCAGGGCGCACATTGACTTTGACTAGGAACCTCCTGCCCTTGAGATTGCTGGAAGCGGAGGCAATGCAAAATGTCAATGCGAACCGGAATACAACATCATAGCCAAAAAGTGTGGTGCTGGAAAAGCAGCATCTGATGAGCTGGAAAGCTGCTCTTCATTCCTGATGAAAAGGTTATGCTCGGAAAGTTGACTATCCTGCTCATCAGATGATGGCAGGCCAGCAGTGCTTTTCCAGGGCCACGCGTTTTGACTCTAATCTCCAGCATATGCTGTCCTCTCTTTCTCTCAGTACAATATCATAACCTTGATTAATGAGAGCATACAATCGAACAGGAAGGGCGAACATGCTGAACTTGCCTGAGACGTTAGTTTGGTCTCAGATGGAGCACATGGTGAAGGTCTGGAATTATTTCTCTGAGATTAAGGTGGAGACAGTTTTTAGTGAGACCTTCAAGTGGCGACTAGACAATTAGTTTAAAGACATCAATTTGCATTGCTACAGACAGTAGGCCGGAGAATGATACTAAGTGAAATGTCGTTTGGGAGGTCCAGTACAGCCAATAAGAGCTGATAGATGGATTTCTGTGCTGTACGTATTCTGTGATTGAGTCTTAATTTAAAACAGTCTTGAATCTTAATGGTGATAACTGTTAATGCCATCAGTTTAGGAAGAGGAACATATCCCTGGGAATGACCACTTTTAGACTAATTCCTAAACATTTGAACTTACTCACCAATCTGCCATGTGGCACTGTATCAAATGCTTTCTGAACATTCAAGGTGAGAGGTGGAAGGATTGAAATGATGACATATGGAACAAACCAAATGACTGAGAACAATCCAGCGAGACGCTAACCAAATTTGTTCAGTTATATTATTGTCAGTGCAGCTTACTCTTTACCTTGGAGGAAAACTGTAAATTGGTAAGAATATTTTAGGCCGGGCAGGACCTTTACGCTGACTTAAACAGTATCAATGCTTCAAGAATATGCATGAATTGAATGGAACAGTTGGCAATTTCAACAAAGAAATAAACTTCTTCTAGCAGGTTACTGTTGAAGAATGTCACTAAAACAAATGGAAAGAAGAGACCAGTCAGAGATAGTTGATTATAGATCTTGTACATTTTATGTCAGGTGCAAAACGTGATAACTTTGGCATCAAAAGTTGCCACTGTATACGATTTTGAATAATGGAACGAAGTCTGTTTTTGTTATAACATTGTGACGACTGACATAGGGAATAGATAGTTCCTTACTCTGTCCATTCCAGCCTGTGATTCTATGGATCAAAGTCTAATGGATGCAGTTACATTTAGTTTCTACATGCTTCTCATCAAACTGATCAGAGATGTTACAACATATCTCTGGAATAGATGGCACTTGAACACAGGCCTCCTGGCTTGGCGATACGAACACTGCGACTGCAATCAAAGACCTCTCCATATTAATTCTACTGACTTACTTACTTATTTTACAAAAGATCGCCAGAGGACGATGAACAAAATTCTTTAACTCATTTCGGAACTTTCTCTGTGAAACTCCATAAATGAAGGTGTTTGTACAAGTACTCAAATTCCTAAGCATGTACCCACATTGTTCAGAAATAGTATAAGGGTCATTGTAATTTTTTTCTAAAAATTGAGTGTCTGTAAACTGCACAGATATGAAAAACATAAATATAACCATCCATAACAGTAAGAAAGTGCCAGATATGGCGAGAAGTAAAATGATGGACTTCCTTCTGTTTTCCAACTCAGGGTCAATATGATCACGAGTATCCCGCTTTCCTTGGAGTTTACTCCTCAATCTGTTGGTTACTATAATGTGTCTGATGGTCAGAACATTGAGAATCCCGATAAAAACAAATGGTGCAAATGGGGTTAAAACTGTGTCAACCCACAAAATAGCTGCCCATTGTGGTAAGGTATAAAAGTCTGCTTTTACAGAGCAGAACCATGGGACATTTTCAACTATTTCCACAGGCTCAAATATAAAATAGAATGGAGAATTTTGCAGAACGCATAAAACACATACCCCTGCTATCACCAACGTGGCATTTTTCTCAGTGCAATATTTGGGTTGCCACTTTCGGTAACAAATGCTAACAAATCGATCAAAGGTGAAAGTCACAGTTAGCCAAACAGAACAATCAATAGAGATAAAAAGAAAAACCACATTGAGGCTACAAAGAGGGGTATAGTTCAGAAAGGTATCTGGGAAATAAGCATCGTCAATCTCAAACAGAATTACTTCAAATATCAGAACCATTAGGTCAGCTACTGCCATGGCCACCAGGTAACGGGTGATGCATCTTGAGAGACCACACTTTCCTCGGGAGATTATAGCGATTGTCAGAAAATTAGCTGTAAAATGAACACAAATAAATGATCATAGAAACTCTTCAATGTAAGAGGATTTCGTGTAATTTTTAATTTTTGTCCTTCATTGGCAGAACACTCTCCACAGTCTATTGGGTGAGCACAGCATTTATACAGTTCTTGTGGATTCAAATCACTGGACTTTCTGAATAACTTTAAGATGATAGGTACAGCCATTGCCATCTTTGTGAAATACCATCACCTGGACAGGGAGCACTGTGATTAGTTCAACACTCCACTCCATGGCAGGATCACTTCAAGAGACTATGATGGAACAACGCAAAATAACCCAGAGGAACACAACTTTCCTGTTAGCTTCATGGTGAGCTAAAAGTGATCAGATGGATTTTGGAATTTAAATGTTTAACAATAAACTTCAACTCAAGCTGTAGTATGTGAATGTGACTTGGAGTACTGCTGAATAAGCAGGGCTCTCTGGTCAAATTCTCAGTGGCTTGGCTTGATACTAGTTCTTACCAAGTGATAAATTTGTAATAGGGGAATGTGGGTCTATCAGAAAGGTTTGAGATACGTTGTATTGAAAATGCAAAAACCATCAGACATGGCTCCTAATGTCCTTATTCATTAACTTTTGAACTAGCAGCTTCATCTCATGAGCTGGTGTGTTAAGGCTCCTTTCAATGTTGTTTCCATTGAATGCACCTGCACACCCACAGTTTCTCTCTGTTTGATATTCTCATCTGCATTGCTGGGCTGGCAGCCAGTGTGGGCTGTGGGAATGAAGACAAGGGCAGGGTGGCTCTGATGCACCAGCAGGGTGTCAGGGTTTTTACCTGAGGGCAGAATCTCACCAATTTCTCCCAGTGTTACAACATTAACATGGAATTTCCCTTTCCCCTTCCTCCAAGAAGCTGGACGTCACTTTGAGAAATTTTCCACTTGTCTACAGCTTGACGCTGATTTAAAAATAAAATGTTGTCTCTCAAGTCTTAGGCAACTTCATTCAGGACTGGACTTTGAAGAGACTACATCCTCTCGATTAACAAAATGGACAATTGGAAACTGGATCAGAGTCTTTGATTCTAATTATTACTGCGCACAAATCAAACACTTCAAAATAAGCAACAGTATCCTGATCCAGACACCAGTAACAACCACATTAAAAGTTCTGCTACAAACGAGAAGTGTCTTACCAGGAACGCCAATCAATGCAAGCACAGGATAGTAAATGTACTTGATTTGTAGGATCAGTGGTTCCCCCATGATCGCAGTAAAGAGGAATCCTATGTTGGCATTATGGAAATATACAAGTTCATCTACTCACATATTTATAACTAGTGGCACTTACAAGTGATGATTCAGCATTACGCAATGACTGGCATCATTTTCACACCATTGAACAAACAGCCTTAAAGCAAGCCACAGTAAACTGCTGCAATCACCTTTATTTAATAATGCTTTCTCCTGACAAGAATCAAATGGTTATCATTTATGATAAACACGTGACTTCGACCTTTCCATTCCTACCTACAATAATAATTGAGAATTCTATATACAGGGCCTTAGTGAGACCACGTCTGCACTATGGTGTGCAGTTTTGGTCTCCATATCCGAGGAAGGATGACCTTGTCAGAGAGAGACAGTGCAGGTTTAACGGACTGAATCCTAGTATGGCAGGACTCATGTCAGTAAAGAGAGATTGGATTTGTTCGGACTATATTTACTGGAATTTAGAAGAATGAGCGGGAATCTCACGGAACCCAATAAAATTTCACGATGATGCTCCCGATGACCAGGAAACCAGCACTAGGGGTCACAGGATCAAAGGATTCCGGGATAGAGCATTTTAATCTGAGATGAGGAGAAATGCCTTCACCCAGATAGTGAGGAGCCTGTGGAATGCTCTGCCACAGAAAGCAGTTGGAGCCAAAACGTTGAATATATCCAAGGAGTTTGACTTCTTTAGACTACCGGGGGAAAGGGCTTGGGAAGAGTGATGGAGTTGGGAGTGAGTTGAAGCCGCTGCCATGACAATATTGAACCATAGGTAAACATAGGAAATGATTGCAGGAGGTAGTCCGTTCAGCCCTTCGAGCCTGCATCATCATTCAATGTAATCGCGGATGACCTAACAACTTCAATATCCCATCCCTACTTTCTCTCCATACCACTTCATCACTTTAGCCACAAGTGCGACGTCCAGCGACCTCTTGAATATATCTAACTGGCCGCTAGGAGAGAATTCCACAGGGTCACAAATCACTGAATGAAGACATCTTCCATCATCTCAGCCCTGAATGTCTTACCCCTTATTAGTAGAATATGACCCCCAGTTCTGGACTTTCCTGGCTTTGGGAATATTCTTCCTGCATCAAGCCTGCCCAATCCCAGCAGGAGTTTATATGTTTCTGAGATTCCCCCCTCCCATTCTTCTAAATTCCAACGAGGACAAGCCTAGTCAACCCATTCTTTCATCATATGTTAGTCCTGCCATCCCGCGAATTAGTCTAGTCACCCTTTGCTGGACTCCCTCAATCACAACAATGTAATTCCTTGGACTAGAAGACCAAAACTGCACACAGAATTCAAGGTGCAGCCATACCAAGACCCTTTTTATACCTCGAGCAAGAAATCTCTACACCTTCACTCAAAGTGTCTCACTCAAATCGTCTTCTGAAAACCGTCATGTTATTAGCATTCCTCGCATTGCCGCACATGCCTGCCAACATTCAACAACTGCTGAAAATGTGTTGCTGGAAAAGCGCAGCAGGTCAGGCAGCATCCAAGGAACAGGAGAATTGACGTTTCGGGCATAAGCCCTTCTTCAGGAATGAGGAAAGTGTGTCCAGCAGGCTAAGATAAAAGGTAGGGAGGAGGGACTTGGGGGAGGGTCGTTTGAGATGCGATAGGTGGAAGGAGGTCAAGGTGAGGGTGATAGGCCGGAGTGGGGTGAGGGCGGAGAGGTCAGGAAGAAGATTGCAGATTAGGAAGGCGGTGCTGAGTTCGAGGAATTTGACTGAGACAAGGTGGAGGGAGGGGAAATGAGGAAACTGGAGAAATCTGAGTTCATCCCTTGTGGTTGGAGAGTTCCTCGGCAGAAGATGAGGCGCTCTTCCTCCCACCGTCGTGTTGCCATGGTCTGGCGATGGAGGAGTCCAAGGACATGCATGTCCTTCGTAGAGTGAGAGGGGGAGTTGAAGTGTTGAGGCACGGAGTGGTTGGGTTGGTTGGTCCGGGTGTCCCAGAGGTGTTCTCTGAAACGTTCCCCAATATAGAGGAGGCCACACCGGGTGCAGCGGATGCAATAAATGATATGCGTGGAGGTACAGGTGAATTTGTGGTGGATATGGAAGTATCCCTAGGGGCCTTGGAGGGAAGTAAGGGGGGAGGTGTGGGTGCAAGTTTTGCATTTCTTGCGGTTGCAAGGGAAGATGCCGGGAGTGGAAGTTGGGTTGGTGGGGGGTGTGGACCTGATGAGGGAGTCACAGAGGGAGCCGTCTTCTCGGAACGCTGATAGGGAAGGGGAGGGAAATATATCCCTGGTGGTGGGGTCTGTTTGGAGGTAGTTGAAATGACGATGGATGATACGCTGTATATGGAGGTTGGTGGGGTGGTAGGTGAGGACCAGTGGGGTTCTGTCCTGGTGGCGGTTGGTCTTTTCAGAACATTCAGCAACTGGTCAACCATGACACCCAGGTCTGGGTGCAACTTACTGAATGGGGAACCAGGCTTCACGAGCTGAATAGCCTACTCTTGTTCCTACTTACTCTGTTTCTACATTTCTATGCAAGAGAAATGTACTTACTTGACATGCCTTCTCTATTTTTTTTCCTGATATGAGAATGTGGGTGTGGGTTTGCTCGCTGAGATGGAAGTTTTAGTTTCACACGTTTCATTACCATACGAGTTAACATCAGTAGTGAGCTCTCAGATGAAACACTGGTGGAATGGATCTCTTTTTATTTATGTGTCGAGGTTTCCTTTTGTTGGCAACGTCATTTCATGTGGTGACATCATTTCCTGGGGTGGTGTCTTTTCCTGATCTTTTTCTCGGTGGTGGTAAATGGTATTCAAGTCAACGTGTTTGTGGCTAGAGTTCCGGTTGGAATGTCATGCTTCTTGGACTTCTTGCGCATATCTCTGTTTGGGTTCTCCTAGGATGGATGTGTTGTCCCAGTCGAAGTAGTGTCCTTCCTCATTTGTATGTAAAGGTACTATTGAGAGTGGGCCATGTCTTATTGTGACTAGTTGATGTTCATGTTTTCTGGAGGCTAGTAATCTGCCTGTGTGTCGAATGTGATGTTTGTTACTGTTCTTGCAATGTATTTTGCAAATGACATTAGTTTTTCCTGTTGTCTGTATAGGGTCCTTCATGTTCATTAGCTGCTGTTTGAGTGTGTTGGTGGTTTTATGGGCTACCATCATACCAAGAGGTCTGAGCAGTCTGTCAGTTATTTCCAAGATACTTTTGATGTCGAGGAGAGTGGCTAGATTTCTAGACGTGTTCTGTCCGTTTGTTTGGGTTTGTTGGGAACTCTTTCATTTTGAATGCACTGTCTCTGTGACTTTCCTCTGATCTTCATGATTTCTTTGTGTTGCAGTGTGTGGTGGCTCGTTGGCAATATGTTCTCATGCAGCTTCGTTTGTGGATGTTGGGATGTAGTTTAGTATTTGTCCGTATGTGTTGTTTTCCTGGAGACACATGCTTGAAGTTCCCCTTTGGCTGTTCCATCTACTGCGACATCTAGAAATGTCAGTTTTATTGTTTGTTTTCTCCTCTTGACTGATTTTGTTTTCGCCAGTAAGAGTATTATTGAGAGTCATGAAGGTTTCCTCTAATTTGTTTCATTGAATGATGACAAAGGTGTCATCCACTTAGCGGACCCAAAGTTTGGGTTGGATGGTTGTAAAAGTTGTTTATTCAAGTCTCTGCATTACTGCCTCAGCTCAGAACCCCTGGTCTCGGAGATCCCATGTAAGTTTCGTTGGTTGCTGTCTGAACTGCTGTGCTTTTCCAGCACCACTCTAATCTAGAATGTAAGTTTCATTGTTCAAGATGAAGGAGGTGGGAATGTGTAGGTCCACTCGCTTGACGATACTGACTTTGCTGATGAAGTTGGTGTTGATTGATGTTAGTGCCTTTGGTTCTTCTGATAATGCAGTCAATGTTTCTTTGGCCAGGTTGCTGTTGATGGACATGAACACGGTTGTTCTGACAACGGAGACCATTGTTTCATCCTTTTCTACCTTGGTGTCTTTGACGGTCTTCAGAAATTCTTGTGTGGAGTGAATGGATTCGTTTGGGTCTTCTACTAAGTTTTTAGTGCAAAGTGCTTCTGGGCTAATCTGTACGTTGCTATTGCGGGATCTAAGGCAGGCTCATGGTTTGTGAACTTTGGGTAATCCATAGAAGCGTGGTGTGTTGAATCCATCTGGATTGCTTTCTTGGAAGTTGATCTTGTTTATTTCTCCAGATTTCTGAAGTGTTTTGAGTAGGGATGCCAGTATTTTTCTGGTTGTGGGTCTGGTCTACCAACATTTATTGTTGGTAAGTGTTTTTAGTGCATTCGGTTTCTCAATGTAGTCACTTTGATTTAAAATGACTGTCAGGTGCACTTCATCTTCAGGTAGGATAACAACGTTATTTTGTCATTTTTTAAGTTGTTTTAATGCTTTCCTTTCTTGTATATTGAGTGTGTTTCCTTCCTTTTTCCTGCTTAATGTTGGTGTGATACCATGCCACCAGTGCTTCATCCAGAGGCTCACTGATATTACCTAGTACGGTGACGAAACGTCAGAAACCAAACCTTCCCACCTAGCGAGCAAACCTACATCGAGACTCAAACTGAACTACAAATCTTCTCCAAACTCGATACCACAAGCATGTGTTTTTATTTTGTTTGTTTTGTTCCTACTGTGTTGTGCATTTTGCGTTAATGGGGGTAAACTAATCTGCCTGCAATAAAGTACATTTGTTCATACACAGGGAGTGATGGCCTTCGTCTTTGCATTACTTGGGGTCCACCTTCCATGACTGATGTTATGTCCCAGGAACTTCATTTCTCCCGTTGCAAATTTTGTTTTCTCTACGTTTATTACCAGTTTTGCATCCCCCAACCATTCGAAGAACACTGTATCATGTGATCGTTCTATGAATCATTAAGAATCACTACATCATCCAGATAGAGCACACAGTTTGTTAATCCAGCTACAACTCTGCTCATGATTCTTTCGAATGTGGATGGTGCGTTATTCATTCCAAAATGCATCACTTGATTTTATCTCGCCCATTTGGGGTTACAGATGCAGAAACGTATTTCGCTTTCTCTGATAAAAGGACCTGCGAATTACCACAGTGTCAGACCAACTTTGTGCTGCAACTGGCTTGTCCAACTTTCTCCGCACAGCCCTCAATTCCTGGTATTGGATATGAGTCTGCCTTTGTTACAGCGGTAACCTTCCAATAGTCCACGCAAAATCGTTGAGTCCCATTAGGTTTGGGAACTAATGCAATTGAAGAACTCCACTCGCTCTGATTCAGTTCAATGATATTTTCGTTGAACATCGCCTCCCCTTCTTTCTGGACCTGTCTGGCTTTGAAAGAATTAAGCTGATAAGGATGTTGTTTTATTGGAACAGCATTGTGTACATACACCTCATGCAGAAGAGCATACCTCATTGTATTCTTGCATCTGTCCTCATATTGCTGCAGCAATCCATTCAGCTGCATTTTTTGCTCCTGAGACAGTTATTCACTAGCCTTTCCCAGCCCTCAAGGGCTTCGTCATTGTTTGACATATTTTGAGGCACATCAAACTCCACAACATCTGGATTTAATTCCTCATTCTGTGGGGCAGTAACTAACACGTGCTTATCCAGTTCCTTCTGTCCATTGTAATAAGGTTTCAACATTTTCACATGAAATACCCAATGCAGTTGTTTTTTTCTATCTGGCATTTTTACCAGATAGTTTACCTGACTCAATTTCTTTCTCAATTTGACAGGGACCACTAAACTTGGCTTCTCTTATAACTAGTAAAAATATTAATACGTCATCCTCATGGGAAAACATCTGAATTACAGTGTGTTTATCTGCCACCTGCTTCATTCTATGCTGTGTCCTCTTCAGGTGCTGCTTAGCTAACTCAGCTACATGACTTCATCTCTCCCTAACCTCCAAGTGTGAGATCTCCGACTTTGATCCTGCCAATTTCTCTTTCCTTCATTTCAAAGCCCTCTCACTTCGTGACTGAAAATTAACTCAAAGCAAGTAGACCAAATCAATTAGTTTGGGTCATCTCCAATGGTAAACAATAGGTACGGGATACCGTTATCCCAAACGTACTGGTAATCCTGACAGTATGTCAAACAGGGCATTTGCTGACTGAACCTCAACACCTTCATCTTTCTCTTTACTTTTTGCTTCGTGCTGTAACTTATGACAGTGGGATCTGGTTGCTACACAGTCTGGGAAAATAACAGGATATTTCTGTTATAACTCTTCAGTTTCTTGATCTTCCTTGGGCTTCTCCACAACAAGAGATGTCACTCCCACCTTGGATCCTGCCAAATCATCTCCAAGAACAAACTGTATTCCTGGAACAGACACTCTGTCAGTCACCCCGACTGTAACTTTCTCAGTCTTGAGTTGGTACTCCAACCTGATCTTACAGAGGGGAATGCTAAATTTCTGTCCATCTGTCCCACAAATTAGCGCACTCTCTCGGGTAACGGGTCAGAAATAATACAAATACGATCATCTCTTCCTAAAAAAGACTGACTAGATCCTGTATCTCTCAACATGATAACGTATTCCCCTTCTCCCCCTGTTCTTTCTGAGTAAACGTTACCTGCAGAGGCGAAGTCAGGCACTAACTCTACATCCATCCTCTACACTTTGATTTCACGTGTGCCACTTTACCACAATGAAAACATCTGAAGCCATTCACCTCCCTTTCATGATATTGTTCTTCTGTTTTATCCTGTGGTAAACTGCTATCAGTGCGCTCTACTCTTTGTTTTGTAATGTAGGATCTCAATTTCAATCCCTCCCTTGTGGAGGCTAAATTTCACCTTTTGCAACAATGCATATTCATCTCCCGTGTCTGCCGCTCTTCACACTTCTTGAGCTTTGTGTTCATCCACATGAATTCTTATCATCTCTGGAAGTGAGTTTTTAAACTCCTCCAGCAATATAATCTCGCCGAGATCCTCAAAGGTCCAGTCTATTTTTAAGTCCCACTACCATCTATCATAATCACTCTGTTTAATACTTTCAAACTCAACATAAGTCTGACCTGGTTCCTTCTGTATGTTTCTGAACTGCTGTCTGTGAGTGGCTGATATCAATTCATAAGTACTTAAAATAGTCCGTTTGACCTCTAGATAATCTCTTGAAACCTCATCTGACAGCACTGCAAATACATCACTGGATCTGCCTACCAGTTTAGTCTGAACTAGCATTGCCCACACGTTCTTTCACCACTCCATCTATCGAGCCAATTTCTCAAATGAAATAAAGAAGGCTTCAGCATCTTTCTCATCAAAATGTGGCAGTGTTTTAATATATTTGCATGCAACAATGCTTTCACCTCTCTCTCTTTCTATCTCCCTTTCTTTATCTTCTAACTCGATTTTCTTCAATTGTAATATAGGGTTTTGAAACTCCACTGCACTTGTCTGTATTGCTGACGTGTGTAAGTGCTTGACTTACTCCCTTACTTTTCAGCTTTACTTGGGTACCTGGTTAAACACAATTCTAAAAGTATGGCGGGTTTTGTTTTGTCTTTCTAAACTTTCTTAGCAAATTTGGAACTCATCTTCAAACCCCAGTAATCTGAAGAGCCATTTTCTCCCTTCTAATTTAACCAACCACAACTAACCAAAATTAAACAAATCGTGTCACCTCCATTTTATTTAAATGTCTTAACTGTTTAAATCTGCTGGGATCTTTTTTTAACCCAAATCTGTTCAATCTGTCGCAAATCTCAGACTGGATCTGTCTAAATCACAGTCTGAGCCCCCAACCTGTTATGACACAGCAGTGAACTGTTCTGTTGATTAAACCAAACACCCAGAGAAGCTCATCTCGCTTCGCAATCTGTTAAAGTATGAGTGATAGAGAACTCGCAAATTCAATTACTTAAAGAAAAAAATTGATTTGTTCTTTAACACTAAAAGTCAACATTAAGCAGCAACTATTTCCAACTCTATTCTCTTTTTCTCTTAGCTGGATATTATATGCCTCAACTTTACAAAAATATACGGTTCCAATAAAAGCAAGTTATTAAAATGACATCAACTTAATTTCAAAATCGTACATCGGCTCTTACCGTCAGGGTCTGTCTTATTTCGGCTGAGAAATCTCTCTGGGTTGTCTTCTGTCTTTTACTGTGAAGATGTCTCATTTGAAAAAGGTGCCTTGGATAGAAAGTGTTTTGAATAGCAATCACTCTTGATGGTAGTTTAATCTCGATAGCAGTTTACTTTCTGTCTAACTTTCAAACTGCCTGCTTCTTTCCACCCCAAACATTGGATCATCTCATTGTTTCGAGATTTGCAAAAACAATAAATCCAAACTCGATTGGGTTTAATTATCCTGGGGTAAAATTTAAACCAATTGGTTAGATTCAAATTGTTGTCGAAACAACCCAGGTATCTAATTCACAGCCAAATGCAACATATTTGCAACTTTCCATTACACTCTGAGACTGCTTACTAGTCATATGACAGATGCGTGTGAGCTCTCAGTGCAAAGCAGCATTCACTCTTTCTTAAAGGTATAGTAAACGATTTCAACTTCATAACACAGGGAAGGAAATCAAACGAGAATGTGTTATTGGCTACAACACAAAATGAAGAATCAATTTTAGAAGATTCTGAATTGAACACTCCTCAAATTAAATTGGATAAAGAAGAAGTTGTCAAAAATGGTCATAAATTACTGAGTTACCTTCCAGAGGAAAATCGAGGTGACCAGAAAGAGTTATTGGTATCGCGTGGGGAGATATGCGAAAATAAGTTTGGAAGTACAAACATAATTATGCATGATGAGGATATAAGCGATGCTGTGACGATTAAATAATATCCATATAGGCATAGCCCTCTAAAGTTGGCACTGGTTGCAAATGAGATTGAGTGCATTCTCTCGGAAGACATATTCGAAGTGAGTTATAGAGACTGGATCTCGCCCATCGTTCTGCTGCCAAAACCAGATGGCAACCAATAATTATGTGTGGAATATAGCAAAGTCAATGCAATCCCAAAGACTGATGCATATCCAATTACATGTTTGAACACTGTGTTGAAAAGGTGGGACAAGGAACTTATATTTCTAAGTTGGACTTGTCCAAAAGAGCGAAACGTGTGTTGCTGAAAAAGCGCAGCAGGTCAGGCAGCATCCAAGGAGCAGGAGAATCGACGTTTCGGGCATTAGCCCTTCTTCAGGAATGCTTATTCCCGAAACGACGATTCTCCTGCTCCTTCGATGCTGCCTGACCTGCTGCACTTTTCCAGCAACACATTTTTCAGCTCTAATCTCCAGCATCTGCAGTCCTCACTGCAGAGCGAAGACAATTCTATTTTGTAAAGCCGAATGGATTATATCAATTTACGTTCATGCTATTTAGTATGAAAAATACCCCAGCCACATTTCAGAGACTAACCAGTAAGGACATTCCAGATTACCCAATTGTATCGTATATATTGGATGACCTGATGATTTTCATTCACACATGGAAGGAACATTTGCAACATTTATCAAAATTGTTTGATCGACTTCGGGGAGCATGCTTGGTGATAAACCTGGCTAAACATGCATTTGCCAAAGCGCAAGTCACTTTCCTGGGCAATGTTATTAGACGTGGACAAATGGCACCACGGAATGCAAACACAAAGATAATTCAGGAGTTTCCCATGCCATCGACAAAAACAGCAATATTACAATTCCTGGGATGGAGTGGCTTTTATCAAACGTTCATACCATATTTTAGCAGTGTGGCTGCTTCACTCACTGAATTACTAAAGAAAGGCAAGAAGTTTCAGTAGATAGTGAACTGGCAGAAGTTAGTTGACAGCCTGAAAGCTGTGTTAACCACTGCCACACCGAATTATGTGAAGTCATTCAAGGTGGCTATCAATGCAAGTGATGTGGGTGTCAGTGCTGTGCTTTGACAGGAAGATGACGAGAAGATCCAAAGACCTAAGTGGCATTTTTCCTGGGAATTGAGCATTCATCAGCAGAAACATTCGAAAATTGAGGAGGAGACTTTGAGCTTGGTGGCGGTGTTACAACATTTCAATGTTTATGTTATCAGTAACATATCTGAGACAATCATCTATACTGATCATAACCATTGAAGTTTGCGGAAAAATGTAAAGACAAAAACTTCTAGGCTGTTTAGATGGAGCTTGTTGTTATAGCTATTTAATTTGAAAATTGTACATGTGGTAGAACAAGATGGAATGGAATTTAGATTACATGTTTGCATATTTATAGTCAATGTAATGTATATTGATGTTGCAGTGTACAAACAATTGAAGATTATGGAGTTTAAAACTGAAGCCGTCTTTGGATATTGATGGTTCATTTTTTGAACGGGGAGGTGTGATGATGATGCTTCTTAAACAAAGTTATGTTCTCCTTGGTTTGTTTTCAGAGGTGTCGTAAACACAGAAGTTACGGGAGGTTTGGTTTGCATGGAATTTAGGGCGAATTTGATTATAGATAACAGATATTGCCTCAGGCGAAATGTTTTCAAGCTTTTACAAAGAACACTTGTACAATGAAGAGGGAGTAGCCAGTTCCCCAGCTTAGCTTCGCTCTGGTTTGGTTTGGTTTTGAGGTTAGCAAGCAATCTGTGTGAGTCTTCTGATCAAAGAAACAGTTACATGGAAGAGGGTGTTCCATCCTGAGTCTCCCTGCTGCCCCCTCCTCTCTCTCACTCCCTCCTGTTAGATCTTGTGTTTGATTTTACCTTTTTCTTTCCACAAGGATTTTCATGGTGTTCTCGCAAGGACTTGGAACAGCATGATGAAGTTGCAAGAGATTTGATTGGGTTTTTAAATACCTAAGTTATTCAATATTTTGTTCACTTTTGTTCGCGTTTCATTAGGGAAACTTGCAAATAAATCTTGTTTTTAATAACAAAACCGTGTGTTTGGGCCAGTGGCATTACTCTTGGAATATCCTCGAAAACCTGCTTAAAACAAGTAGAAGACCTAAGGTCTGGTCCACCTTCTTGAAACGTTTTGAGGAAGTCTGGCCTGGTTCTTAACAATAGCTCCTTGCAAGTGGTGTTGCCGTTAAATAGTAACGAAGGCATTCATTGGTCAGTGCGTTGAGGATTGACATGGGATACCATGTTGCAGCTGTACACGACATTGGTGAAACCAATTTTGGAATAGTGCATACAATTAATGTTGCCCTACTCCATGAAGTATGTTTTGCCCTGGAGTATTGGCGACTGAAAGGTGACTTTATGGAGGTCTATAAAATCTTCAGGGGCATAGATAAGGTGAATAGCCAAGGTTTTTTTTCCCATTGTAAAGGAACCCAAAACTAGAGGCCATTGGTTTAAATCGAGAGGGGGAAGATTTAAAAAAGAACAGAGAGGCAACAGTTTCACATCCAGGCTGGTGTGCATATGGAACGAGCTGCTAAAGGAAGTGGTGGAGGCCGGTACAATATAATGCTTGAAAGACATTTCGACAGCTACATGAATACAAAGTGTTTAGGGGGATATGGGCCAAATGCGAGCAATGGGGACTAATTCTTTTTAGCATATCAGGTTGTTGTGGACCAATTGAACTGCGTGATTCCATGAGTCTACTGTCTCTGTTCTTGTGCCTGTCCTTGTCTCTGTGCCTGTGCATGTGGGTACTGGCAAGGTGCTCGACAATTCCAAATGAAGTGACCTAGTCGAAGGCAATTATAACAATGCACCTGAGCTCCAATGTGCCCTTGTGGTTCACCTCTACTGCCAACCACAGGCACTGTATATGGAGGAAGGAAACCCCACAGATTAGCATCATAATTTTTTCCTCTGCCTCCTTCATTTCTCCACACTGACCCTTTTACAGGAATCACTTCCTACTCTTATTCCCTTTGCTTTTCTGCACAACCTTTATCATCCTTTTACCGAGCCTAAATCATTCAACTTACCAACCACACGTCATCATGTGTGCTATGTTTTGGGGTCAAACTTCTCATGCAACTTCTTGCCCCATTCCAAACCAGAGCTACTAAATGTCTCATCAATTAGAACTATCCTTTCCAGTTAACCTGCTACGATCCCTATCTTCAAATACCTGAGTAAAATGAATACACAACTGACTTTCATATCCACTCAGATGCTTCCCTGTTGTTTACCTAGACCCATTTAACCCTTCTACTGGATGGCCCCTGTTATAACCCATTCGCAGTTAGTATAGCTTCGTTCATATCTTCTGATTGCCCTCCTCCTTCACACTGAGGAGTGGGTGAAGCAAACTGAATTGCAACGTTGACACACGTGTTCGCATTCATTTTGCTTTTTCTCTACCATTAAGCCAATGTCGTTGCTGACAAGTGATTTCAAAAAACACAGAAGGGTCTGCAGTGGGTGCAAAAGTGGAGATCCAATTTCCTCTCACTGCATTACCATAGACGGGAGTTGTATAGTGATTGATTGCAAGTCCTCACAATCCATATAACCAGTAGTCACTGGATTCATTCAGGCAAGGGGCAGATGCTGGGGATGCTGAGGGAATCATTGCTGCCTGAAAGGGAGGTGGGGGTTCCCAAGCATCACCAAGTACAGCATAACACCGGCTTTCTCTTCGAGCTCTCCCCAGTCCAATCTGTAATCACCATCTCACTCAGACTGAACTCTCCCAAATACACACATCATTCCTTTCTGTATGGACAGATGGGATTTTATCAGGTTCCCTGGTCAACAGATGGTCAAGAAATCACAACAATTCTTTAATTCCTCAGGAGGCTAAGGAAATTCGGCATGTCTTTAAAGACTCTGACTAACTTTTATAGATGTACTACGGAAAGTATGCTACCCGGATGCATCACGGTGTGAGTGGATAAAATGTGGTGCTGAAAAAAGTACAGCAGGAAAGTCAGAATCCAAGGAGCACGAGAGTTGACATTTCAGGAATGACCCTTCATTAGGACTGTGTGGGGAAAGGCAGCTGAGAAATAAATCAGTGGAAAGGGTAGTGCAAGGGCGCGACGTGGATGCAGATAGGAGGTGACTGTGATAGGTCGGTGGGAAGTGTGGAGTGGATAGGGTGAAGGAAAGGGGACGATAGGTCAGGTCAAGAGGGCAGTGCTCAGTCAGAGGGTTGGATCTGGGATGGGGTGGGCGTTGGGTGCATAAAGAAACTGGTGAATTCAGTGTTTATCCGTGTGGTTGTAGGCTCCCAAAGGTCATAAGATCTTCGGGTTAAAAAATGGCAGCATTCTCTCAAACAGATTGTCAACACAAAGAAAGCAATGTTAAGGGAGTTTCTCATGTTTAAACAGGAAATAGTTGCAAAACGTATTAATGTGTAAGGAAGTGCCTCATCTGAAAATTAGATATACAGAAATGACATGTGGCACACAATAGTGAGCAAAAGAAAGTAGATGCTGTGTCAGACCGGCTTCATCAATTTGACGTTATTTAATGCATTACTCAGTCACATTGACGCTGTTTGGTCCATTGCTCAGTCACTTTGGTGCTGTTTCGTGCACTACTTAGTCATATTAATGCTTCTAACGTGCTGTTTCGCCACACCAGTGCTGCCAATTCATGGCTCAACTGCATTGACACAGTTTAATGCATTGTTCAGTAACATTGGCAAGTTGTAATACACTACTCAGTCGCTTGACACTGCTCAGCAAGCTGTTCAGTCACAGTCCGACTGTTTAACGCATTGATTTCACTTTGAGGCGCTGCTCAGTCAGATTGTCGCTGCTTCGTGCACCACTCATTCATATTGGAGCTGCGTATCTGGTTATTCTGCTTAGCACCAAAATCTATTCAACGTTTTCTTCAAGATAGAGATGACTTGCAGAAATTCACAGACCTGACTGCCCTGCATTACTGATTTTCCGAATGTCCTAGCTACATATCATTGACTGGAAATCATATACAATAACCATGTTAGACTTCTGCTCTTCTTTTCAGGACACTCAGATGCGACCTGCATTCATGGCTCGACAAAATACTCCAAGCCAATCGCTCACAGATATATCACTACTTCACAAATTTCTGGATTCTTGCTGAGTCGCTGCAGTCTATGCGCTACAGGTCTATCCACTCCTGCATTTTAATCTGGTGGCAGTGAAGGAAAGGTGATTTAGTTCCACGGAAAGGAACCTGTAGATGGTGATATTCACATGAATCCACTGCCTTTGTCCTTCCAGATGGTAACAATCGCTGGCGTGGGATTGACTTCGATGGAGCCGCAGTGAATTCCTGCACCAGATCCTACGGAAGGAATACAACCCTATCACTGGGCATCGATGATGAATTGGTATTAATTAAGTGGTATAAATCCATAATATGGACTGTCTGTTCTGCTGTGATTGAATTACCGTAATCCATTGAACATTCGACTCATTCCAAGGATCTCGTAGTGTCACTTTGTATTCATTATTTAAAGCTCAAAGTTGAGACAGTTGCTCTGAGTTACACTGCCTGTTTCTGTGAGCAGATCAACACAAACTTCACAAGTTTGCTTTACACTTATTTCTGTCCAAGTCAGTGGTAGCTAACATTAATATTAAACATGTGAGTCACATTTCTCCTCTGTTTGAACTTCTCACTGCACTAAATTGTTATCACTGTTTGCAAGATATGCTTTAACTGTCAACATATTGATACATCCTTTGTTTATCTATGTGAGGAGCACAAACTCAGGCAGCATTTATTGACCACTATAAGCAACCATATGCAACAAAGCGACTTGTCGTGAATTCATTGAACAGACATCACTATGGACTTTAATTTTACATGCCTACACCTAGGACGAACAGCAGAATGCCTCACTCAAAATATGAATGTACTTTAATAATAGTTTAATGGAAATTATTGCACTGACTCTTAAATCCATGCATATTCCATGATTTTGATTTAATTCGAGAAAGTGCTTTGTTGGGATTTGGACCCAGATCCTCAAAGAATTATCCTGGAATTTCAGAACATTGGCCAGGTGATATATCAGTAAGATGTTGGAGAAATGGAAGGCAAGTCATAATCAAAATTTCACAGGACATTATTTCGTTATGAAGCTGAAGGAGACCAATTAAAGCGGGTTTAGGATTGACGAACAGTTGAACAAATTGGAATCAAAGTTACCCAGAAAAAAAACTGCAATTGAACAGTGGCTGCCTGTAAAGGTTAGACTTTCAAGCGCTCTCCAATTATTGCCATAAGAGGGACAAATCAATGCCAAATTTTTGTTTGAAGGAATACGGAGAATTAAGTGAAGCAGAAACAGGACACTCAAGAGAACTGTCAGGCTGATATTGCAATTTTAAATCAGGCTAAACGAGTCAGACTGTGGTGGAAATATTAGTAGGATCAAATAGATATCATGAGAAACCACTGTCACTTACCATGCAAGGGAAATCTAAGTCTCGCATGGAATATGAGAAGGTAAAGGAGTGGCAAACAGGGACTTGACTATAATGGTCAACCAAACAGAGTATCTCCACATGGAGAGAGAGACCACGGCTGAGACACAGTCAGGGCTCCTAAAATCTGTTTTCACCTGACAAACAACTGGCAATAATATAATTGATAAAGATCAAGTCGTTGTCTTTCTGTAAGAATTATGCATTCTCAAACAGGAGGGATTGGAAATGCATCTTGTTAGATAGTCGATCTCGCACCAGGACTAGGGTGATCTGGAGTTGATGACTGTGCAGGTAATGGCCCTCATCCACTATAATGCTGTAGTGGCACCAAGAGACTGTCTGTCAGTGTCAGTGTTCAGATTTCTTCGGGGTTCCTTGTTTCCTGTAATGCTTCTGACTAACTGGGGAACATCAGATGTATGAAGGGACACGTCCAGAAATGAATAACAAAATGAGAACAATATCACATTCGTGAACTGTTTATGATTAGATTACTTACAGTGTGGAAACAGGTCCTTTGGCCCAACAAGTCCACACCGACCCTCCGAAGAGCAACCCACCCAGATCCATTCCCCTACATTTACCCCTTCACCTAACACTACGGACAATTTAGCAAGGCCCATTCACCCAACCAGCACATTTTTGGACTGTGGGAGGAAACCGGAGCACCCGGAGGAAACCCACACAGACACTGGGAGAATGTGCAAACTCCACACAGACAGTTGCCTGAGGCAGGAATTGAACCCGGGTCTGTGGCACTGTGAGACAGCAGCGCTAACAACGGTGCCACCATATCACCCATGCCATTTAATATTTGAAAGAATATTTAAGGAAATTAAACATACTTGAATTTATTCAACTCTCAATAAAACATCAAAGAATACTGATGTACTGTTGTTTGGAAATCTGAATTGTAGCATCATATTACTCTGTTAATAAACTGGTAATTGCCAATGGATATCATTCGGAATGCAAAAACAAAAGTGAGTAGAAAAGTCCCAGTCTGAATTTCATCAGGTTGTAGATGTTTATGTCAAAATGAAGACATTACCTTGGGGATAAAGTAAGGAGACAATCGCATTTGTGTCAATTATCATGATCTCTCCAGACCTCCCTCAGATGTATATATACAGTTACAATCATCTACACTTACCGGACTGTGTCTTGTGCGCAGATTTTATCTGGACTTTCTGAAACCTAATTCCTTGACTTCAAAGCAATGAGAACTGCAATAATTACTCAGATAGAAAAACTATATTACCCTATTCTTGTCATTTCTGGTGTGCCCGGTAAGTCAGTTAATGGATGTTTTGTAGTCACTATACTCTCTGAACGTTTGTCCTTATAGTGATCATTTGTGATTGTGATACTTTATCTTTCTGATCTAATTACTGTCTATATCGATCAGTAAAAGGTATAGCATAATTCAGCAGAGAAATAAAATTCATGTGATCACAGACATAGAATTTCTCTACATGTAGAACAGCGTCACTGAAACTCAATTTATGGCATCATCACTGGCTGTACAATTAGAGGGCTGGAGGGCTAAACTGACATCCACAGCTGTTTGATCATTCACCAGTTCATGTTTTCCATTCATCACTTTCCTACCTGTTGTGCTGATGCTGCTCCTTTAACAGCGTTATGTAGTCCATTTTTTTCAGAGTGATCGTAAAAGACACAGATTCTGAAAAGTCATGGCTTGAATGGCTTTCTGGGCTAGTTTGATTATAGCGAACAGACACTGCCTCTGGAAAAAGCATGTTTTAAAAATAACTTGTACAAAGACAGGGGAGTGGCCAGTTCTCCCAGCTCAGATTATTCTGGTTCGTTTTGTTTTTTGGCAGTCTGGCTATTCACTAAAACCAATCAGGCATTTTTATCTGATATACTCAACATTAAATCCAATTTCCTCGCCTCATTGTAATGAAATGTATTCATTTGATCGTCACTGACATGCAAAACTTTTTTTTTCACTTTCATTGAATACTCTTGTGAGAATGTGAATACCTTCCAGTGTGAGTCACTGCAGCACATGCTTTTGAGTAGCCCAGATTCTGATTACAATGGAAATTGTAATGTTTTTGACATTGTAATAGCGAGTGAACGTCAAAATGCTTGCACTTTACCATCAGCAGCGGTTTGGTGTCGAATATCTGAATTGTGATTTTTTTTTTCTGTCATGGGTTTTCTGCTGTAGCCTTTCTTGGTCCTAAAAGCCATGGGCATGCATGCAAGATACCCTCTGAAACTTCAAATGGCATTTCCTGCATAATAACTTGCATATTGTATCAGTTGGTGCCACTGTGACACAGTGATGGAGGGGATAATGTTAAAACCAATGGCGAAGGCGGCAATCAAGCCGCTGTTGTGGATGGCATCAAGTTTCCTGAGCGGTGTTAACGCTGCCATCTAATAAAGAATGAACATTCAGTCACATTCCTGAGTTGTACTGGGCAGATGGTTCGAACTCTTCTTTTAATTCATTTACAGGATGTGAGCATCGCTGGCCTGGCCAGCATTCATTTCCAATCCTTAATTGCGTACTGTGCTGCTAAAGAGCAAATCACATTGTTGTGAGTCTGGGGTCAGGTGTTGGCCAGGTATAACAAGCTGTTTCCTTCCTTAAAGGGCTTTATTGAAACACGTGGGTTTTTCCAACAATGACTTCATGGTGAATATTAGACGCTGGCACATAGGAGCGGCACAGTATCTCAGTGACTACCACTGATGCCTCACAGTATCAGGGACCTGTGTTCATTTCCAAACTCGGGCGACTGTCTGTGTGGAGCTTGCACAATTTCCTCATGTCTGCTTGAGTTTCTTTCAAGTATCCCATTTTCCTCCCACAGTCCAACATGTGCAGGTTAGGTGGATTGCCCTGCTACATTGCTCATACTGAGCAGAGACAGTGTACAGGCGAGTTGGATTCGCCAAAGTAAATTCAGCATTGCAGGGAGATCTGGGGGGGATTGCTCTCAATCTTCTGAGGTCAGCATGGACTCAATTGGGCAAATGGCTTGCTTCCACAAAGTAGGGATTCTATTATCTACACTCCAAATTTTCATTTGAATTCAACTTCCAACATCTGCCGGTCGAAATCGAACTATGCCACCAGGACATTCCCTGGATCTCTGGATTAATAGACTAGCAACAATACCAGTAGGATATCGTTTATCCTATTGTTGCTCATAAAGCAATTTCCCAGGTCCCATTTGCTCTGATTCCTGCTTTTGGTTGTGAGTGCATATCTGGGCGAATTTCCACATCCTCCACAGGAGACTAGTGCAGAATGTACCAATATGCATAGATCCAGGCTGGTTAAAAATCAGAAGCATATGTCTGAACTTGTTGATTAATTTAGTAATCGCTCAAGTGATGAGCGATACGATGTAAATCAACAAATATGCATCTAGCATTGTATTTTCACGATGCAGAGAAGTAAGTAAATTGCAGACAGGAGATTCGCATTGATTTCAAATGCAAGCAGATCCTAAATAACGTAAAATGCATCTGTTATGAAAGTCAATTTCTTAGTCCAGAGCTGCAGCATTTTTTCCAAATATCTAATTAGATTTTCAAACAATATTTATGTCCATTCGATTGACTTCTTTTTATTCCTCCAATTCCGCTTACTACACTCTCTCCCTCTCCCTCTCCCTCTCATTCATTTGCAGCCAACATGGTAACTATCATGATCCTCTTGCAAGGAAAGTGCGGCCTTTCCAAATGCATCTCAGTTTATCTGACGGCCATGGCAGTGGCGGATCTAATGTGCCTCGTGTTTGATGTCATCCTCTTTGAGCTCCACGGAATTTATTACCCTGATTCATTCTTAGATTACACAGCCATCTGCGGAATGAATTTCTTCTTAATTTTCACCTCTGTGGAATGTTCTGTCTGGTTAACTGTTGCTTTCACCTTTGGCCGATATGTTACCATTTCTTGCCAAAATCTAAGAACACAATATTGCACAGAAAAAACTGTAAAGGTCGTTATAGCAACAATCTGGGGGCTGAGCATTTTGGAAAATATACCAAGATATTTTGTGAGTGAACCTCAGTTAATCACTGATAATATTGTGTGGTTCTGCATTGTGAAAGTTAGCCTCTATACTGAACCTGTATGGATCACATACTTATGGATTGATATCGTCTTCCTAACATTTATTCCATTTCTCTTGGTTCTGCTGTGTAATGGTCTAACCATCAAACACATTTTACTGACAAGTCGGATCAGGAAGGCTCTTCGGGGCAGTGATAATGACTCAGAATTGGAGAACAGAAAGAAATCCATTGTGTTACTGCTGCTCATATCTGCAAATTTTATCCTGTTGTGGATGGTCATTCTTATTCATTTTATTTGTGCACAAATAACCGAAGTTGAATTCTTGCAGACAAACCATAGTAACCCTTTCGCCATCCTGGAACAGGCTGGACATATGTTACAGGATTTGAGTTCGTGCACAAACAACATAATCTATGTTGCCTCCCAGGCTAAATTCAGGGAAGACTTAAAGATGCTGTTTAAATATCCTCTGACTTTATTTTTGAAGGTACGGAAATAGGTGAAATGGTTTGGGACAAGCAGAAAGAAAGTTCATGCTCAATTCCTTCCTAGACATTGAAAATGAACAACAGCAACTCAGCCATCTTTCATCCAGGAATCATGAGGCACATTCCCATTGCAGGATCTGTCCACAGTACAGCTTCTTAACACGTAGCCCATTGACTATTTCCTATTTACCTCTTATTAATACATTCAATTTCTCTGGGCATTCTGAATGACTGCACTGGTGCCTTGCACAGTTAAGCATTCTTGTCTTTTTTCCCGCTGAATATTCTGGACTATCAATTAAATCACTTCATCCAAATCATTCCCAGAATTAAGTATGCATTATCTCCATGAGACGGGAAAAAAAAAACCTGCTGAACACTCTCGAGAAACATCTTTCCCTCACATCTCTGTGTGCTTCATTATCTCAAACTATATTAGTAGAAGAAAAGACCCACATTCAAATCACTACACTATTCTATCATACCACTTTGCAAATGCGTCTGCTCATATCTTTCCCATTAGTTTATTGCCCCAGAGGACTCAAAACATTGTAAATGTCCCATTTCTGTTACACTGCTTAAACCAAATACTTCACCTTACAATACTGTGCATTAAATTCCATCTGCTGCCCACTCCATCAGCTTGCCGATATCCTTTTGAAGATTGATTCTGTTTTCCTCACCGTTTACAATTCTTCCAGCTCGTGTGCAGTCTGAACGCTTTAAAACTGTATCCTGTACAAGAACATCTGATATCTCAGGAAAAGCAAACTTACCAGAACTGGCATCATGTGAATACCACAAAGTTCCACGTCCTTAAACACTCATTAACCATTAATCTCTATGTGCAAGCACTATTCCAATTCGCATCCCTGGTGCTACTGCGCATTGTATTATGTCAACTCTCCCTTTGTTGACCAGTCTCTTATCCAGCAGTGTGTGAAATGCCTGACTGGAAACCCACACACAACATAATCGACCCCTCATCATTCCTGCTTCGTTGAGTGACTCCAGCTTTTGAGAAAGGTACGCTGTGTCCCAATATTTAACTCTCACGAACTCCATATGCCTATGACCTTTGTCCTGAATTACTCCTTTTCAAAGTTTCCCAAACTCTGATATTCAAGTGAATACTCTGTTTTAGTGAATCATTTTTGAACAAGATGTTAATGCTTCCAAATCTCCAGCACTCTGCCACCTCCCCCGATTACAAGGAAGATTGAAAGCTGATTTCCATTCTCACTTCCCGCAATGTGTGGATGCATCCCACCCACTAACGAGACCTGTCAAGGTTAATCAGAGAACACATTTCAAATGCA